>NC_142944.1:55258108-55285608 GCF_046866305.1 Octopus bimaculoides
AAACTTAGTAATAGTTTTTCAGAGCCCCCAAATAAGAAACAGTATATGTTTAAAATGAATTTTAAACTGTATAGTAATAAACTAATAATACGTATAAGCTAGACAGGTTACTTATAAAAAGATACAGACTAAATTAGACTGAGATGAGTAAAGAATGTGAATGAGAAAGATTGCATATTTACTCAAATGAAGACTAGACGAATAGAATAATTTAAAATACGAAACTCGAAGAAATGTGAAAAGAGATGTACGAAAGGGATGGACATGTAAATTAGATGGGTTAGAGAAAAGGCAACAATAATGACAACAACAATAATAATAAATGTATTCACAGATATGACAGAGTTGGGACCTATATACACTGGAAGCTATGCCAACACTATGGAATAACTAAAGAAAAACTGACAAATACATAAAATAAAAAGACATTGAGGCGAACAGCTGAAACATATGAGAAGAAATATCAAAGAACGTAACGAAAATGATAAGAATAAATAAGAAAGAACACGCGAGAAAATTGTAGGAATGAAAAGAAACTATTACAAGGAAAATAGATATCAACTAAACTGTTATTTTTTATAACGAATATATTCGACAGAATGGAGAATAATAAATAGATTAATTAAAACAGGATTTTCAGATTAATATATATTTTTACATAAATTTATTTTCAGATGCAAAGAGAAAATAACAACAACAATAATGATAACAATAAGGATAACAGTAACAACGATAATAATGGTTTCAAATTTTGCCACAAGGGCAGCGGTTTTGGGGGAGGGTATGAGTTGATTACATCGACCCCAATGTTCAACTGGTACTTAATCTATCGATCCCGAGAGGATCTAAAGTAAAGTCGACCTAGGTGGAATTTTGAACACAGAACGTAGCAACGGGCGATATACTGCCAAGTATTTCATCCGAATGCTAACGATTCTGCTAGCTCACCACTTTATCAATAATAATAATAATCATAATAATAATAATAATAATAATAATAATAATAATAATAATAATAATAATAATGATGATGATGAGGATGATAATAATAATGATGATAATAATAATGATAATAATAATAATAATAATAATAATAATAATAATAATAATAATAATAATAATAATAATAATAATAATAATATTCAGACAAATACATAACAAAAACACCAGGACTTACAAATATATATAACATACAGAAAATTGCACTACTGGGTACTGCACACATTCTACACAACACACTTTCAATACAGTAAACATAAGAGCACCACAGCAAACCACAGCACATACCCAAGGCGCACAGAGCTGCGCTCGGTAGTTAAGTGAAAGCACGTTATAAAAATAAAACTACTGAACAATAATAATAATAATAATAATAATAATAATAATAATAATAATAATAATAATAATAATAATAATAATAACGACCAGAAACGCCCGCATCAATGGTTACGAAGCTCAGGGCTAAAAGCAGAGAGTGAAGGTTTCATATTGGCTGCTCAAGACCAAAGCTTATTAACCTGGAACTACCAAGCCAATGTGATAAAAAATGGAGCTGACCCAAAATGCCGATTTTGTAAGGATGCGATTGAAACTATAGACCACCTAATCTCAGGGTGTAGAGTCTTAGCACCTGTAGAATATAAAGCAGGACATGACAGAGTTGGCCAGTATTTACACTGGACAATATGTCAGCATCATAAAATCAAAACCGCTGACAAATGGTATAAACACCATCCTGAAGCTGTGACTGAGGGAGAAAATGTATCGATTCTCTGGGACTTCCCCATACATACCGACAAGACTATAAAAGCTAATAAACCGGATATTATTATAAAAGATCAGACAAAAAAGATGTGTTTATTAATTGACATGAGTATTCCCTGCGATCATAATATAGCGGTGAAAGAATTTGACAAGGTCAGTAAATATAAAGACTTGCTAATAGAAATTGAAAAAATGTGACACCTCAAGGCGACTACCGTACCAGTGATTGTAGGATCTCTAGGAATGATAAAAAAACAAAGGTACTGAAACCTATTTGAAAATGATTACAGGCTTACCATCCCTACAGGAAGTGCAAAAAAATCGTGTTAACTGGAACGACTCATGTACTGAGAAGAGCATTATCGCTGTGAAAACAACATCCATTCATGAATTTTTTTTTTTAATACATATTTTACCTGTGAATTTGCGTGTGTAAACTGGGAATGCATACAACGAGTTTCTCTGCCCTAGGTGTACGGAAAACACTCGGCGAGAAATGGAAGAAAATTTGAAGAAGGAAGAAAAAAATACAACATAATAATAATAGTAATAATAATAATAATAATAATAATAATAATAATAATAATAATAATGATGATGATAATGATGATGATGATGATGATGATGATGATGAAAATAATAATAATAATAATAATAATAATAATAATAATAATAATAATAATAATAATAATGATGATGATGATGATAATAATAATAATAATATTAATAATAATAATAATAATAATAATAATAATAATAATAATAATAATAATAAAACTAAAGAAAAAATATAATATGAAAACCATAGTTGACATTGATGCCACCATCAAGCAAAAGGTATGTGCTAAAGCTGCCCGCATAGCAAGGTATGAAAAGCGTGTTAGATTCTTCCGAGATAATAACATCTTCAAAAATAACCCCAAAAATTTCTACAGGAAGATAGGGAAAACACCAGTAACAATAAAGTCTGTCCCATCAAAAGAAGAAGTGCAAGAATTTTGGAATAAAATCTGGGCAGAAGATAAAACACACAATGAAAAGGCCCCTTGGATTGATAGAATATCTACAGACCTAGACTCCTTAGAGGAGCAAAAGTGGGAGGGGGTCAAGGTAGAAGATATAAGATCTGCTCTCAGGAGGTCAAACAAATGGAAGTCTCCAGGAAAGGATACAATTCCTAACTTCTGGTTGAATGCCTTCCCAGAAAGCCATGAACTGCTAACAAAACTTTACAACGATGTTTTGCAAAATCCTAGTTTGATGCCCTCTTGGCTAGTTAATGGTTTAGCATTCCTGCTTCCAGAAAATGAGGAAACAAACGAACCAAACAATTATCGCCCCATAACCTGCTTAACAACAATGTATAAGACGCTAACATCTGTCCTAACCGAGAACACCTATAGTTTTTTAATAAAAAGTAGCATATTCCCTAATGAGCAAAAGGGATGTAAACGTGGATCTTATGGTTGTAAAGAACAGCTACTCATCAATAAGATGATCTTAGAAGATTTTCACAAGCGACACAAAAACTTGTCAATAGCCTGGATATACAATAAAAAGGCCTTTGATAGCCTACCACATAACTGGATTAGGAAACGTCTGGAAATGTATAAAATAGCTCCTACTCTGCGAAACTTGTTATCTGTAAGTATGAGATCATGGAGAACCACACTGATGTTGAACAATGACAATGAATCTCTAAATGCTGGAGATGTAAGAATTTCATGTGGCATTTTCCAGAGTGACTCACTATCACCACTCCTCTTCTGTCTAGCCCTAATACCGCTCTCAAAATTGCTCAATGATGCACAGTATGGTTATAAAATATTTAATAAAAATATAAATCATCTCATTTACATGGATGATTTAAAGCTCTTTGCAAAAAATGACCAACAACTCAAAGGCCTACTAGCGATTGTTAAACAATTCAGTGATGACATCAGGATGCAATTTGGCCTTGATAAATGTGCAAAAGCTACCTTTATCAAAGGAAAAATGACAAATACATCTAATGTGAACCTTGACCAGCAAAATGTCATAAAAGAGTTAGAACCAGCGGAGAGCTACAAATACCTAGGGGTAATTGAAGGGGACAATATCAAGCACTCAGTGATGAGGGAAAGGATCAGAAGAGAATGTTATCGCAGGGTGAGAGCAATACTGAAGACAGAGCTGAACGCGAGAAACAGGATCGAAGCGATCAATGCTCTAGCCATACCAGTCGTGACTTACAGTTTCAACATCGTTAACTGGTCAATTACTGAAATATGTAATGTTGACAGAAAAATACGAAAACTGTTGACAATGCATAGAATGCACCACCCTAAGGCGGATATAGAAGTCTTTATCTGCCAAGGAAAGAAGGAGGCCGAGGACTTTTACAGCTGGCATTATCAATGAAGGTAGCCACAATTGGCCTAGACACCTATCTGAAAAACTCTGAGGACTGGATGCTAAAACTTGTCTTAAAATATGAAAGCAAGAAAGCATCTTACTCAGTAACAAAACAAGCAAAGGAATACCTAAGTGAATTCCAATTCCAACAAATTTAAGAATTAGACGAACTAGAAACACCTGCAGAAAAAGCTAAGCGCTTGAAAAGCCGTGCTAAAATTGCTGCCTTAGCTATTATGACTGAAAAATGGCATGGAAAACCTCTCAATGGCAAATACCCAAAGAGAGCGAATAATGCAGATATTAACAAAGCCCTTACCCACCAATGGTTAATGACCTCTGGCTTGAAATCAGAAACAGAGGGGTTTATCATAGTAGCCCAAGATCAATGCCTACCTACAAAGAACTACCAGGCCAACATATTAAAGAACGGCAGCTCCCCATTATGTCGTATATGCCAACAACAAAATGAGACCATCGATCATGTGGTCTCCATGTGCAGTCTGCTTGCGCCTACGGAGTATCTCAACAGGGATGATAGAGCTGCACAATATATTCACTGGGTAATATGCAAAAACCTGGACTTGCCCCATGATTAAAACTGGTGGGAACACAAACCACCCCCAGTACTTGAAAATGATCACATTGCACTCCTCTGGAACTTCACCATTCAAACTGACAGAAAGATAGACGCAAATAGGCCAGACATCATACTGAAAGACTTCAGACAAAACTCATGCCTCCTCATTGATATGACTGTCCCAATCGATATAAACGTATCTGTCAAGACCTACCAAAAACTGAGCAAATATAAAGATCTTGAAATAGAAATTAGCAAAATGTGGAATCTGAAGACGAAAACAATACCTATTGTCATAGGTGCCCTGGAAATGACAGCGAAACGGGCTGATTACTACCTAGATCAGATTCCAGGAAACCCCAAAATGGCTGAAGTTCAAAAGATAGTGCTCATGGGAACTGCCCATATCCTACGTAAAATACTGTCTATGTGATCTCAAATTTTAAAGCAAACACATAATTTTCTCATGGTTTCTTAAACATTCACTTGAACAAAACTGTACAAATCCAAATATATGGTACCCTAGGCATAACACCTACATGAACTTCTAACTTGTTGTCTCTTGAGGTCTCTGGGTGAGACTTGGATCCAACTTGTACAAATGCAAAACAAAAGTCAAACATAAAATAATAATAATAATAATGACGTTGATGATGATGATAATAATAATAATAATAATAATTACAATAATAATAATAATAATGACGTTGATGATGATGATAATAATAATAATAATAATAATAATAATAATAATAATAATAATAATAATAATAATAATAATAATAATAATAATAATAATAATAATAATAATAATAAATGCCCGGATGCAGTACCAGGCAGTGGGTCTCATACTTCTGATCTTAATTGATTGGAAGTGGTTATCATGTACATTTTTTTATCTTGGTATAAAAGATGGGCTACAGCAAATATTCTGCTTAATACCACAGATTTGCTTGTCAATCGTTTGACCTGAACCAGTTGAGCATGTCCCTTGGTGGCTGAAGATATGTGCATCTCTGATCATGAGTAGAAGTAGTGGGGGAGCATCATAGCCATATGTTGAGAGAAATTCTTTGGGGTTTGAATAATTCACCTTTGGAAACATGGGGGCTTTGCTCAACATCCTTAAATACCCTTATTTAGGGACCTTTTGAGCGGGATGGGCTCCTCGACCTGAAGAAAATTCTAACTGGGCCCCACCTACGAGGTCATGTGCTGTTTATCTTGATATGAGATCACCATGTTGCGTACATATGGTTGTGATGTATGTGCCTGGTGTACCCTTATCAGACGGGTAGTCATGATGGGTATAATGGGCTTCATATATTTTACCCCAGTGTCACTTTGATGGCATGCACTGCTCTCTCACTCAATAATAATAAGAATAATAATAATAATAATGCTGAAGATGATGGTGATGATGATGATGATGATGATGACGATGATGATGATGATGATGATGAAGATGATGAAGAAATTGATGACGACGACGACGACGACGACGATGATGATGGTGATGATGATGATGACGATGATCCTTTCTATAGAAGGCATGAGACGCGAAATTTGCGAGTAGGATACCAGTCGATTATATCGAATCAAAAGTATTGAACGGCAAATTCGACTTCATAAGAATTTGAACTCAGAACGTGAAGACGAACGAAATGCAGCTAAGTATTTTGCCCGACGTGCTAAGGGTCCACCAAGCTCACCGCCCTCAGTAATAATATAGTTCTCTTTCTTGGCCACATAGGCCTACATAGAACACACAGGGACGCAAATACAAATCACAAAAGGCGTGCAAACATTTAAAACAATACCAAAAGGAAACAATAAAATTAAGTAATTAGTGGGCGTGACTTCCAAGGGAAAAGCGGGGAAACCCTACAGAAAATCACTGTTTACCTGACCACTCAGGCAAGTGCTTCCTCTCTCTCTTACTACACTCAGGAGTACATACTCAGAGCAGGCCCGTTCACAAGAACCATGCTCGCTACTCTCACCTACCTTTCCATAAATTTGGTAGCAGGTAGCACCTCCCTCCCCACTCTCTTCCGCCTCTTCAAGTGTAACCTGAAAAAGTTGATAAGAGATTTGCCAGAGAGGAAAGAGCTCGTCTTCAGTCCTTTCAATCTTGTCCACTACACGTTCTCTTTCGCCATGGCCACCAGGCAGATGAAACCTGCCCGACCTTTCCGACCAAAGGAAGTGGGCGGAGCTATCTTAACAATAGACTCGGTGGATAGCCGGATCCGTGCGACACGCGACAGCAAGTGCGTGACATCAGCACACACGCCAGAAATTGTCGGTCACTGGACGAGAGCGGGAAGAACGGTTTCATCGCATTGCACACATCTGGGGCAGCTCCGACTGACAACACTTACGTGCCTGTGGAGTTGAACCCGAACTGGCAACGCTCCCGGCAGCATTGCCAGTCCAGGGATTTCTGGACGTTATCTGTAGGCCCCGGCCCAAAAGTCATACGGAAAAGATCGAAGCAAACCACCCGCCTCCCACCACCACCAAGGACATCGTCGCACCTATCCTCCACTAGCCCCTTATAGAACGCCAAGGTAGAATTTCCACCGACCGCATTGCCCGATTGGTAGAGGAATAAGAGAGCCTGTCGGCACTCAAAGTACCAGGCACATTCTCTTGGTATCTGCTTGACCCAGGGCTGCAATTCCGCGGAGAAGACAAGTTGAAAAAAAGTGCGTCTAACGAAGGTCAGCCAAACCTGCTCACCATCATGGAAGCGCTGGAGATGCCACAGCCTCGGTGCATACTTGCGCATCAGTAACCACGTCATACCCAGCCCTCCGTTCAGCGGCTGTTGACAGTAGTTGGACCACTTCACAAGAGGAACGCACACCTTCCATAGAAAGCAAAATTGTATACGCTCTAACTTATTCAGGCTTGACTTGGGACAAGGTACGACGGTCAGACGATTATAGATAACGGATGCGATGTACGTATTCACCACCTCTGCTAGATGGCTCGTATTGCGAGGTCCAAGCCTCTCCGAAACAATACGGCAACACCACCTCCTACTCCCGGCCGGCTTGGTGATAAGAATATCTCGTAACTATTGAGGAAGGGAGCGAGAACCCGTGTCTTCGCGATCTCGTCTCACTGATGGCCACCACATTCAATCGGAGGGACGTGAGGTTACGGAGGAGATAATTCTGTTTCCAGCGACCGCACAATCCCCGCGCTTTTACACCACCTATTCTGAGCGCAACCATGAGTTTGCATAAAGCGAGAGAAAAAAACGCTTAACCATTGATATCACAGGTTACTGCTCCTAGTGTCGGTAGTGCCTTGTTTAAGGTTATTTTTATGGTAGTCCGGTATTCTCCGATGTCATTCAGGCTCTTTTGTTTTTAAAAGTGTGTATATTTTTTTGTTTTATAGCAATGATTTTTATATTTTGTCGAATGGTGAATGTGGGTGAGAATTAGTTGTCTTCGTCAATGTTTAATACATTGCTTAACATCTGCACGAATTCTGTATTGCATGTGTATGTTACTATGTAGTTGCCTTATTGTTTTTGTTTGTGTTTGTTTCAGTGTGACGGTTTGGCTTTTGTATGTTCGTACTAGGTTGTGTTTGTGAGGTAGTGGTGTCACTTGTTCTTCACTTCTCTGCTTTCTCTTCCCTTTTAGTACTAGGAGATATTAAAAGCTCAAAGGGGCTATTGGTATGAAGTGGAAACAATGTCTCTCTGAATATTCCAAATGAACTAATGAGGGATACAAATGACAAAACACTCATTTACACATGCGTGAAAAAAAAATAACAATAGGACAAGAAAGAGGAAGGCATTTCGGCAAGGTAGAGGTACGTTTTGAAAAAGAACAAGAAGCAAGACACCATTCCACAGTGCCACTAAAAACTCAGAATGGTTTGATCGTACCAACGTACCTTGGTTGGCACGTAACAAAAGTAAAAATTGGAGAAGTGCTTCCAGAAATAAATATAAGCTGGCTGGTGGCAGCAGTCCTCCTAGTCATAAAGGACACCGCCACAATACTGGAGGTGCACAAGTTGCACCAACAAAATTGGTCGGGTCAGGGGATGGAACTCTTAATTCAAGTAGAAAAAGAAAACATAGAATGCATCCCGGATTCGATCAGCCTACCAGATGGAACAAAAGTTCACGAGACCGCAAAAGGCTGAGCTGTTACCTCCGTGGCGACAAAAACCACCTCAAGGCCTCTTGACCTAGACAGAGAAGAGAGGAACGGCCGGATCTCCTATCCGCACCAGCTTTGGTGCCATCTTTGTTTCTGTTTTTTAACGTCGTTTGGCTTTTTGATTTACCTGTCTTGTTCTGCCTCTAGCAGCTTTCTTCACTATTACATACATAGGAGTTTATATATACTCTAGCTAACTCCACAGTCTTCTACTAATATCAACTCTCTTCTGCCTTCATATCTGCACTGTGCTTAGGAGGTTGTTGTGTCCTAGCATATGAGCTACTTCTTTTAGTTTTCGTATTTTCCAGTGATATACGGATGTCCTGACTCCATACTCCAAGCCGACCTTAACTGGACGATACCTTAACTTCAATTCCTGCCATTCATACAGTGCAAAGAGAGGAATTGCTCAGTGCCTAAAACATCGAGCAACGAATGTAAGTAGCCATCGTGATGCCCGCCACGAAGAAATGATTAAGATCAGTAACAATCTATTGAGCAACAACTACCCACAAAACATACTATCCACTCCAATTATGAAGAAAAGAGAAGATGAAACCAATAAAATGTCTACAGTCTGTCTACCCTATTTGAAAGGCCTCTCCGAAAAGATACAAAAGATATGCGGCCCATATGTCATCAGGAGAGTATTCAAGAGTAATACAACACTTCGCAAATATCTCCTTCTAGTAAAACCACCAATAGAAGAGAATATGACCAAAGACTGCCTGTACTCCATCCCATGCGGCTGTGTTAGGTTATACAAAGGCGAAACATGCCGACCCTTCAAATTAAGGGTAGAGGAACATCGCAAAGCTGTGTCACTAGGAAATATTGATAAATCGGATATAGCTGATCATGTATGAAAAATTGGAGACTACCTCCCTCTGTAGGATGAAGTTAAAATAATAGACAGAGAACACCACTGGAAAATACGAAAACTAAAAGAAGCAGCACATATGTTAGGACACATCAACCTCCTAAGCAGACCTAGTGCAGATACGAGCAGCATATGGGAACCGTTATTAAGGAAGGATAGGAGAATATTAGATTTATAAGCCCTAAAATTCAATCCATAATTGCCCACGGGCATATGGCGTAGTGGTTAAGAGCGCAGCTACTAACCCCTTGATACCGAATGATAATAATAATAATAATAATAATAATATGTAAAATCTCTGAACGAGGTATTAACAGTAACTGCACAAGGTGAAGTATATTTGCCACTTAAATGTGGCTGACCCCTAAGGGTAGATGTTACTGTTGCTTTTAGCCCCAGGAGAACATCTCCTCCAGCTGGCTATCGACACACATCTGTATCCTGTCTGTATTTGCAAAGGGAAGTCATCCTTCCCATCTTGATCTGCGATACGTACGGACTTAAATGTGGCTGACCTTAGGGGTCAGCCACATTTAAGTGGTAAATATGCTTCACCTTGCCGTGCAGTTACTGTTAAAACCTCGTTCAGAGATTTAACATTGCTTGTTTTCACTTTTTCGAGATGAGTGAATAATTTCACTGGAAAAAGATATAAGTATTTGCATCGGGATATCTTTCGCATCGAAGGTCGGCGATTGTCGTACGCTGAGGACGGGTAAATACCCAGAAACTCGAGTCCGTACGTATCGCAGATCAAAATGGGAAGGATGACTTCCCTTTGCAAATACAGTCAGGACACAGATGTGTGTCGATAGCCAGCTGGAGGAGATGTTCTCCTGGGGCTAAAAGCAATAATAATAATAATAATAATAATAATAATAATAATAATAATAACATCGAAAAATACCTTAGGAGTGAGAATCCAGGTTCGAAATTTCCCCAAGACAGGTAATGTAGGCTGGAGTGTATATCAGCCGAAACGTTGTGTTAACAACAAGATGAGGACAAATACCCGTCAAATATAAATAATGTAAATAAGGTAAATGATCTTATATGACAGTCCTAAATCCTTTTTCTCTGACTAAGTAACATTCTCTCGTGGGAAAATTTGCATCGTGTGTTTCCTAACTTGTTTGGTTTCTAGGTTTCTATTTATTCTACTCAAATCTTTTAAAATCTTCACTTTATTTTGTAGTCTCCTTTTCCATATACGCCCTTTTCTAATCTTTCCTTCTGCGATATCTAATCTTCTGGTGACTGTTACCTCTCCTGCATAGATCAATAAACTAGTGTCTCCTCTATTTTTAATATCTATCCTACTGATAACAGAATTTTCTTTCCAAGTCATTTCTAGCAGCTTCTTTGTGTTGGTGCCTTTTCTTACTTCTTTACTCATTACCTCCTGCATCTCATCTAAAATCTTCTGATCTTCTCCACTGAAATCATTTGAGTTGCTGCTACAAGTTGTCCCTTCATTATTGGTGGCACTATTATTTTTTCCTATTATGTTCTTTGGTTTGAGCTGCATCACTGTCCTGTTTCCTTCGCTGGTCCACTTCCTCCTCCTTACTCTATTATCTGCTGATGCTGTATTAGGATAACAGCTGAGGTCAGTCTGCACGCTTATTGAACCACTGGCGAGCGAGAGGCCTTCCCTTAGAGATCCAACTATATCTTTGCTGTTACAATCTGAGTTTCTTCGGAAAATCCTGTCTCTCATAAAATGATGTAAGGTTATCTTTGTCAACATTGTCATCACCACTATTATTTTTCGACATCTGTAAGTTTCAAGCACATTTCTATTGCATCATTCGTTCTACTTTTGTGTTAGTGGGGTGGTGTGTGCTGCATATTCTTGGTGGAGCTGATATTGTATGGTATCAGTACGTTTTGTTACGGGATTTGGTTAAGTTCTTATATTGTGTGTTGTTTGTGCAGCGCAGGTTGTGTTCTTCTGTCGGGCATCGACCTTCTATGACTCATCTTGGTTTTGTTCATTTTGTTGAGTATTTACAGTATGATTTTATTCTTACATGTTTTGGAGGGGTGTTGCATAGTAGTGTGTGTATTATATTTATTATTTTTATTATTATTATTATTATTATTATTATTATTATTATTATTATTATTATTATTATTATTATTATTATTATTATTATTATCGTTCAGTAGTTTTATTTTTATAACGTGCTTTCACTTCACTACCGAGCGCAGCTCTGTGCGCCTTGGGTATGTGCTGTGGTTTGCTGTGGTGCTCTTATGGTTACTGTATTGAAAGTGTTTTGCGTAGGATGTGTGCAGTGCCCAGTAGTGCAATTTTCTGTATGTTATATATATTTGTAAGTCTTGGTGTTTTTGTTATGTATTTGTCTGAATATTTTATTATTATTATTATTATTATTATTATTATTATTATTATTATTATTATTATTATTATTATTATTATTATTATTATTATTATTATTATTATTATTATTATTTTATGTTTGACTTTTGTTTTGCATTTGTACAAGTTGGATCCAAGTCTCACCCAGAGACCTCAAGAGACAACAAGTTAGAAGTTCATGTAGGTGTTATGCCTAGGGTACCATATATTTGTATTTGTACAGTTTTGTTCAAGTGAATGTTTTAGAAACCATAAGAAAATTATGTGTTTGCTTTAAAATTTGAGATCACATAGACAGTATTTTACGTAGGATATGGGCAGTTCCCATGAGCACTATCTTTTGAACTTCAGCCATTTTGGGGTTTCCTGGAATCTGATCTAGGTAGTAATCAGCCCGTTTCGCTGTCATTTCCAGGGCACCTATGACAATAGGTATTGTTTTCGTCTTCAGATTCCACATTTTGCTAATTTCTATTTCAAGATCTTTATATTTGCTCAGTTTTTGGTATGTCTTGACAGATACGTTTATATCGATTGGGACAGTCATATCAATGAGGAGGCATGAGTTTTGTCTGAAGTCTTTCAGTATGATGTCTGGCCTATTTGCGTCTATCTTTCTGTCAGTTTGAATGGTGAAGTTCCAGAGGAGTGCAATGTGATCATTTTCAAGTACTGGGGGTGGTTTGTGTTCCCACCAGTTTTTATCATGGGGCAAGTCCAGGTTTTTGCATATTACCCAGTGAATATATTGTGCAGCTCTATCATGCCTGTTGAGATACTCTGTAGGCGCAAGCAGACTGCACATGGAGACAACATGATCGATGGTCTCATTTTGTTGTTGGCATATACGACATAATGGGGAGCTGCCGTTCTTTAATATGTTGGCCTGGTAGTTCTTTGTAGGTAGGCAGTGATCTTGGGCTGCTATGATAAACCCCTCTGTTTCTGATTTCAAGCCAGAGGCCATTAACCATTGGTGGGTAAGGGCTTTATCAATATCTGCATTATTCGCTCTCTTTGGGTATTTGCCATTGAGAGGTTTTCCATGCCATTTTTCAGTCATAATAGCTAAGGCAGCAATTTTAGAACGGGTTTTCAAGCGCTTAGCTTTTTCTGCAGGTGTTTCTAGTTCGTCTAATTCTTGAATTTGTTGGAATTGGAATTCACTTAGGTATTCCTTTGCTTGTTTTGTTACTGAGTAAGATGCTTTCTTGCTTTCATATTTTAAGACAAGTTTTAGCATCCAGTCCTCAGAGTTTTTCAGATAGGTGTCTAGGCCAATTGTGGCTACCTTCATTGATAATGCCAGCTGTAAAAGTCCTCGGCCTCCTTCTTTTCTTGGCAGATAAAGACGTTCTATATCTGCCTTAGGGTGGTGCATTCTATGCATTGTCAACAGTTTTCGTATTTTTCTGTCAACATTACATATTTCAGTAATTGACCAGTTAACGATGTTGAAACTGTAAGTCACGACTGGTATGGCTAGAGCATTGATCGCTTCGATCCTGTTTCTCGCGTTCAGTTCTGTCTTCAGTATTGCTCTCACCCTGCGATAACATTCTCTTCTGATCCTTTCCCTCATCACTGAGTGCTTGATATTGTCCCCTTCAATTACCCCTAGGTATTTGTAGCTCTCCGCTGGTTCTAACTCTTTTATGACATTTTGCTGGTCAAGGTTCACATTAGATGTATTTGTCATTTTTCCTTTGATAAAGGTAGCTTTTGCACATTTGTCAAGGCCAAATTGCATCCTGATGTCATCACTGAATTGTTTAACAATCGCTAGTAGGCCTTTGAGTTGTTGGTCATTTTTTGCAAAGAGCTTTAAATCATCCATGTAAATGAGATGATTTATATTTTTATTAAATATTTTATAACCATACTGTGCATCATTGAGCAATTTTGAGAGCGGTATTAGGGCTAGACAGAAGAGGAGTGGTGATAGTGAGTCACCCTGGAAAATGCCACATGAAATTCTTACATCTCCAGCATTTAGAGATTTAGAGATTTAGAGATTTTAGCATCCAGTCCTCAGAGTTTTTTAGATAGGTGTCTAGGCCAATTGTGTCTACCTTCATTGATAATGCCAGCTGTAAAAGTCCTTATTATTATTAGTATTATTATTATTATTATCATTATTATTATTAATATTTTTTATTGTTATTATTATTATTATTATTATTATTATTATTATTATTATTATTATTATCATTATTATTATTATTATTATTTTTATTATCATTATTATTATTATTATTATTATTATTATTATTATTATTATTATTATTATTATTATTATTATTATTATTATTATTATTATTATTATTATTATTATTATTATTATTTTTATTATTATCATCATCATTTAGTAGTAAAAGTATTATCTGTTATTATTACTGGTATTATTACTATCATTATTGGAGATGATCATATTTTGCCAATTAAACACACGCACTAACTGCCAAAATATCATCACTCAGAGTTTCGGGAATTTCCGTTGCCTCATCAGTTAAGACCGCTCACTTGATCGGATCTGTCCGGACCCACTTCGCCACTAGAATTTGTTTCCGTCACCCAAATAATTGGTTGTTTTAGAGATTCGTTAAGCATACATATATGTGTGTGTATATGTATATATATATATATATATATATATATATATATATATATATATATATATATATCTTTCTCTCTCTCTCTCTCTCTCTATATATATATATATATATATATATATATATATATATATATATATATATATATATATGTACATATGTATATATCTTTGGTTAGGAATCCACTGCGGAGATAACAGATTATTTGTGTATAGAAGAAATAAAAGTGATGATAGAAAAACAGAAGAGAGAGAGAAGGAGAGAGAGAGAGAGAGAAGGAGAGAGAGAGAGAGAGAAGGAGAGAGAGAGAGAAGGAGAGAGAGAGAGAAAGGGAGAGAGAGAGGGAGAGAGAGAGAGAGAGAGAGAGAGAGAGAGAGAGAGAGAGAGAGAGAGAGAGAGAGAGAGAGAGAGAGAGAGAAGGAAAGAATGATGTGAAGTCGGATGTACAAAAATAATGTTTCAGTGAATCTGAAACATATAGCAAGGGGAGAAAGTATGTGTAGTATTTATGATGACTTGAAAAGCAAAAAACAGAAAGATATTGCGAGAGAAAAAGAGGCAGGAGATTTGGATAAAAGCTTTTTGGCAAATAACAGCGAATAAAAGTATTGCTTTGTTAAAGATGTATAGAATTACTGAAAAAAATATGGATGTTATGGTTGTTTAGTTTATTATAAGTAGATGTAATTACGATTTTGGGTACAGCCGCTATTTTAAAATTAGTGTATTTAAAAAAATAACAAAGACCATGTTTTAGGGGCTCCTGTAAAAATGTTTATTGTGATTTGTTAACGATGAAGGCATAGTTGCTTTTGTTGCTTGGTCTCGTAGTCCGTCGGTAAATTAAGTTTTTGATCGTAAGTTTGGCGATGATAAACCAGTTTGATTCAGATATAGCGCAACTATATTTACATTTGTATCATTCCTTTCATAAGGGTACTGTATGATTTCGCAGCCATTTTTCAAAGTAGTAGTAGTAGTAGTAGTAGTAGTAGTAGTAGTAGTAGTAGTAGTAGTAGTAGTAGTAGTGAATGAGGCTTTTGCTTGTTAGGCTGGTAGTTATGCAATGACTGTGGTGCTGGCTGATGTCATGATGGTGGTGGTGTCAGAAACAATGGTTGATTTGACTGTGGTGGTGTCAGTGATATTGGTGGTGGTGGCGATAGCAGCAGTAGTGGTGTTGATTGTAGTGTTCTTGTTGTTGGTTCTGGTGTTAGTGGCCGTGGTGGCTAAGTACAACGATGTGGCGTTGTGGCATTTGCAGTGTTGGTATGATAGTGATGATATTGGTGGTGGTGGTGGTGGTGGTGGCGGCGGCGGCGGCGGCGGTGGTGGCGGTGGCGGCGGTGGTGGCGGCGGCGGCGGTGGTGGCGGCGGCGGCGGTGGTGGCGGCGGCGGCGGCGGTGGTGATGACGCTGATAGTGGTCGTGATGGTGGTGATGGCGCTCCTACTAGTGCTGCTGACGTTGCTGGTGTTGGTGGCGGCGAGTCACGACGTGGGCAGCGTCTTGTAAGGCAAAGCAATGCAAGGCGAAGCAACTTGATGGATTGCGTGATAACAATTTTTACTGAGGTGTTTACGTCACAGACAACGGGTAAGTCACAAGAGCACGAAACAGATTAAATGATAGAGCAATGAGGAGAAAATCATGGTGAATAACAGAATTAATAAGATACTGCACGGAAAGTGATGCTAACAAGATGCACATAACCATGTCCTCTGTATTAAAGTTAGTGGCCTTCGTCAATTGCTCACTCTCGTACTGCGACCAATAGAAGCTAACTATCAACACTAGCACTAAAATACCAATTCCAGCAGCAAATTTGCCAATCTCAGTAACTGCCGTCACCATCGCCACCACCACTACCAACATCAACAACAACAACTACTACTACTACTACTACTACTACTACTACTACTACTACTACTAATTCAAATAATACTATTGCTGCTGCTACTGCTACTGCTGCTGCTGCTGCTACAGCCAATATCGCTACAAGAAAAGCACACATAATTCACCACCGTCACTGTCAATAATATCACAATAAACTTCACCACCGACACTACAACAGCCATCACTACAAATACTACTATTGTATTGGTCCTCGAAATCGCTATCATCATCGTCGTGTTTGCCATGAACACTCCATCGGGAATACCATCATCACCAACAGCAGGAGGAACATTATCGTTGAGTTTATAGTTGTCATCTACTACATACTCCTCTGCATTAGTGTCCTCCTTCTTCACAACATCATCATCATCATCAGCGCTACGTCTTCGTTTGTATAGTCATTAGTCAAATACACTATTACACATACACACACACAATAGAAACACAGATAACAACACATACCATAGTACCTAGACTGCATTCACTAACTCTGCCAGCTATAATGCCAACTTCACCACCAACGACTATAAGCACTATGCCGAAACCGTTATTATTATTATTATTATTTTTATTATTATTATTGTTATTATTATTATTTTTTTATTATTATCATTACTATCATTCATCATCATCATCATCATCATCATCATTATAATACATCGTTTGTAAAGTCAAATTTAAATATAAATAAATACACATATACATACGTACGTGTGTGTGTGCCTGCGTGTATTCACACATACATACATACTCATATATATATATATATATATATATATATATATGTGTGTCTGTGTGTGTGTGTGTGTGTGTGTGCGTGTGTGTATAGAAAGAGGAGAGTTAATGAGACAGAGAAACTCTATAATCTGCATGACATTCTGTTGCAAATACCCTTCTTGGGTGTCAATACATATGTCACTGTGTCTGACTGTATATATATATATATATATATATATGTATATATATATATATATATATATATATATATATATATATATATATATACACACATATACACATACATAGATAAATAATAAGTGCATGTATATATATGTGTGTGTGTGTGTGTGTGTGTGTGAGTGTGCGTGTGTGTGTGTGTATGCGCGTGAGCATTTGTGTGTGTTTGTTTGTGTGTGTCTGTGTATGTATACACAAACCGATTTTAGTATGTCTACCTGTGGTGTTATTAACGAAAGAAAGAATAGAAATCTCTTCTTACCCTTTCTCTCCTACTTGCTCTTGTTTTTGCTATTGTTATTGTTGTTGTTTTCTTCTTCACTGCTACATTGAAATGGTGTATTCTTCATTTACATGTGCCTATTATCTGCCATACGCATGCAGGCACGTGCGCCGCTGATGGCTGGGTTTTGGAACTTACACATATTGCAAGAGAGCCTGTGAACACAAGCACGCAGACATGAATACGTATGATGATGCATATATATATATGTATATATATGCATGCATGTGTGTGTGTAAATATGTGTGTGTGTGTGTGTGCTATGTATACATGAACCTGAACATACGTGCTAAAAATGCACGCAATCAAAACTATATGAATGAGCGTGCGTGTGAGTAAGATGGTTTCGCGTCTTAAATATGTATCTTTAACAAAGCTGATAGAATATATTCTAGCGATAATGGAACTACATAAACATCTTTCAGAAGACAGTGACTGGGTTGTAAAGCGTCGATTTGGATGCTTTCCGGTTACCAATTTTAACTTGCCTTACAGGTTTCACTAAACTTGATTCTACCCATTGTTTACATAATATTTTTCCAACTCCAAAATCGATTAAGATCCACTGCGAAAGCTGGACCTTAGGAAGTGATGTACCTAAAAGCGGTTTTTGTTTCATTAGAATACTTCCTTCCGGAAGTACAAGTATCGAGGTTTTGTCTCCCATTTATATCGTAGTGCTCTCCGCTTGAAAGTAGTGTATTGAAAGTGGCAGAGGTTGTGACTTGTGAAAAGTGCGTTTGTGTTCTCTTCTATGAAGAAACAATGTTTTACCTTCTTCATACATTATGTGTGCGCCTCTGTGGGCATGTGTGTTTGTATGTATGTCTGTAAAGCATGTTTGTATTGCTGGGAAGTAATATTTTCATATGAAGGCACAAAAAAAAAACGATTTAGTGAGCAGAGAGAAGATGCGCAGAGAGAAGATGAGCCAGGAAAACGAGGACACGAGAAATGGACATAGAGATGTATATGCGTATTTCTATATATGTACGCATTCAATTTATACTATACATATATAAAGTAATATATATATTATACGCACACACACACATATATATGTATGTATATATGTATGTATTTTGTATAAAACTACCACACATAATTGTGTGTATATATATATATATACATATGTTATGTTTAATATATATATATATATATATATATATATATATGAGCTCAAATTCGGCAACTGGCCCCGATGGTTTCCCAGCTGTCCTCTTAAAGTCATGTAAACAAGAATTAGCAGGACCACTCCGGATACTATTCCAGAGTTTCCTTGCAAATGGTAAACTTCCCAAAAAGTTGAAGGAAGGCACCATATGTCCTATCCATAAGGGTGGAAGCAGAGCAGAGGCTGGGAACTACAGGCCCATCTCTCTGACTTCACATATTAGCAAAGTCATGGAACGAATTGTCAGAAGGAGATTGATTGCGTTCCTAGAAGAAAATGACTTGCTGAATGAGACCCAGCATGGTTTCCGTCCAGGTAGAAGCTGCCTCACGCAGCTCTTGCAGCATTATGATTGGGTCCTGAAGCAGCTACTTGACCATTCAAATGTTGATGTGATATATCTCGACTTTGCAAAAGCCTTTGACAAAGTTGATCATGGCTTGATATGTCACAAGCTGCGAAACCTTGGCATAGCTGGTAAATTAGGAGAGTGGCTGCATGACTTCCTGAATGGTAGAAGTCAGACAGTTGCAGCCAATGGAGAACTATCTAGGGAAACACAAATATTGAGCGGTGTTCCACAAGGAACTGTTCTGGGGCCACTACTGTTCATAGTGGCCCTTCTGGACATGCCCACGGTCACTCGGAGAGCCACTGTCACTAGCTATGCTGATGACACAAAACTATCTCAGGCAATAAAGAATCCTGATGATATTGTAAGCCTGCAGAATGACCTAAGTGCAATATATGAGTGGGCAGAGCAAAATAATATGCAGTTCAATGCAAAACAATTTCAAGTACTGCACTACAAGACCACAAGTACCTCCCAACTGGCATACACAGGGCCTGGAGGTACTGCAATCCCAGAACCACAAACAGTAAGAGATCTGGGCATCAACATGTGTAGTGATGCATCATTTCACATGCACATTGTCAAGTTGACAGCAAAGTGTAGACAACTGACAGGGTGGATACTTAGAACATTCCGTACAAGGGATCAAAAAGTCATGTTGACTCTATGGAAGACATTTGTTCTGAGCCACCTAGACTATTGCTCTCAGTTGTGGTCACCACACAGTGTCAAGCGGACAGCAGAACTCGAGGCAATTCAGCGTCACTATACAAAAAAAGATCGCCACAGTCCAACAGATGAACTACAGGGAGCGACTGAAGGCACTAGGTCTCTACTCCCTGGAGCGCAGGAATGAGAAATATGTAATAATATACATATGGAAAATACTGGAAGGACTGGTGCCAAACTTTGGCATCAAGTACTACAGGAACGCCCGCACGGGTCGCCACTGCATGGTGCCAAAGGTACCATCCACTGCATCTCACATAAGAACGAGATACTGCAGCAGCCTCGGTGTCAGAGGACCTCAGCTCTTCAATGCCCTGCCAAAACATTTGAGAGACATGCAAGACATGGATGCGGAGGTCTTCAAGACAAAACTTGACGCTTTCCTCTCCACGATACCAGACGAACCAATGGCTCGTAATGAGACGCAGTTTAGGGCAGCTATGTCAAATTCTCTTATACACCAGATGTGCCATCAAAACTCTTGATTGGACCATGTCAGGTGGGGGAGAAGAGCCATGCAAGGAACGTGAAAATCACGGTGGTGCACCAGCATGACCGCAGCCACTTGGCTGAAACACATAAATAAATAAATAAATAAATAAATAAATATATATATATATTATTATTATTATTATATGTATTTATTTTCTCTTAGTTAATAATTAACTCGGACAAAATAAATTGGTTAATAGATACCAGGGTAGCAAAGATCACAAAATGACTGCGGTGTAACTCCTGTTTATGAGGTAGAAACTCCTTGTTATTTTGGGTACTTGAGTAAATATATAAATTTAGTAAATGGCGTAAAACGCATATGTTAACTGAATACTTTTATTTCCAACATATGTTTCGAAGATTACAAATTGTACCTTCCAAAGGAATAGGTGATGTTGATAAGAATGTAATCTTCTCTTCAGGGAAATGCATGGGAACCAGCTTAACCGTAAGACAAAATGTCTTACAGTTAAGCTGGTTCCCATGCGTTTCCTGGTTTCTTTATTCTAAAGTCTGTATTTTGTATTGCATGTAAGTATACATCTCAACCCCTCCCGGTGTTTATTTGCCTCTCTCTCTGTCTCTCTCTCTGTCTCTCTCTCTCTCTCCCTCTTTCTCTCTCTCTCCCTCTTTATGTATGTATGTATATCAATCTTTCGATATATACATGTATATATATGCAAGGCAAGCTATCTGTGTTCATAAAATACAAGGTATTAAACTGCAGGAACGGTAGTTCATATGACCTGGTTATATTCAATTACATACAACAGTGCTGTACCATCGCATTACTTCGGGTGATCTCAGCATCTCAAAAGTGTCAAATAATTTTTTTGCCTGCTGAGCTAAGTCCTGTATGTGCGTATATATGAATCTGTGTGGGTGTACACGCGCATATATATGTGTGCTTGAGTGCGTGTTTCTTTTAGAGACTGATACAGATAGTTTTGCTTAAAATAGCTGAGAAGAAATTGCCTGAGTTTAGATTGAATTGTGATATTACTCACTGGATAAACAATTGATTAATCTGAGGGCGGATATAGATTCCTTTCTTATTTAACCGCTCGTGGACCGGCGTGGTTGTAATTACACAAAATGTCATTAGGGTCACTCGGGACCCCTTTTATATTTGCGGATTTCTGCTCTGTCTATAAAATAATATTTATTTAATCTTGTACATATGTGTAAGTGCTTGATGCAGAACAAAACATTTAGCACTTTATAGGTATATATTTGTAATTATTAGCGTTTAATGGGTGTGGGGTGCATTATAATATAATTTATTGACTGAAAAAATCCTTTATTGAAAAAAACCAATATTTCGTTTATAGTTTTATAAACTATACATATAGCACTAAATATAAAACAAAACAAAATTATTTAGTGCATCGATTTATACCAGTACAAATACGAAGACAATAGACCTATAGTTCATTAGAACGTGGAGATACAATCATTACATGCAAAGTTAGAATGGTCATCACAAATAGGCTCACTACATGCTGTGCATGATTTCTTTGTTTTCTTGTCAAGCTTCCTTAGACAGTTTTTACAACGTTTTTTTCGGATTCCTTTGGTTGATGCTGCGATGGTCCTTCTGTTTCTAGACTCTCAAAGGTTTCCATGCACACTACAACATGTTTTGGTAGATTTGTGCGTTCTGCCAAGAAACGCCGTTGCAATTGCGGTTTTCAAAGTTGTTGAGTCGGAAAGGAAGTGCCAACGCTTTTGGTGTCCTGTATATGCATCAGGTTCTTTTTTCATGAAACAAACAGCAGAATTATATGCTGCGGCATCAAACATTCAGTAGAAAATAGCTAATTGCCATTTATTTGTTAGGCGTTTAGATGAGTAGTTATCGAGTAATTGGTCTATTGTATCTACTCCACCTCTAGTTGCATTATGGTCTGCAATCATATCTTGTTTGAAAGGTACAATTTCATATATTTTGTTGTAATAATGCATAGTGCTTAGTAAGATATCTGCCTAATTTACTTTTGGAGCATAACTGCAAATCATAAGAAGATGCTCTTTGCTGAAGCCGAACTTTGTTGAAAACAACTGATGACCCGAAGAGGCTTGGAGTGACGGAGGTATTTCACGTTTATTATTTCTCATGGTTCCTAAGATCGTCACATTTCTTGTAAGTAGTTCTACAGCAAAACCAACATCAGTAAAAAAAGTTGTCACATGTAATATTTCTACCTGAGTTTAGAGTAATCTTGCTGAAATTTCAAGCAACACTTTTAGCCTCCTGTCGTTCTGGACTTCCAGAGCGTTTCCCTGTGTATATCTGCTCATTTAGAAGGTAAGCATTACTAGCATCAATCATAGACGAAACTTCTATCCCATATGTACTCGGTATTGATGGAATGTACATTCTGAATGAACACTTTCCTCTGAAGGACAACAGAAATTCATCAATAGATACATAAGGACCAGCTTTGTAATTTATTTGACACGACTCAATAAGCCTCTGCCAAACTTCATATATAGGTGCCAACATTCCATGTTCACCACTTTTTCGAGCTGCACGTGTAGACATATCAAACCTTATGCATCTTTTCAGTTCTTTGAACCTGTTAAGACTCATAGAAGCACTACAAATTGGTGGGTCTGTCTTTGTGCTAAATAGTTCATCAACTGGCCTTAAGGCATCATTGTTCAACCCAGCTCTGAGATGAAGACCTACCTATCTCATTATTTGAATATAATCTTCTTACCAATTTTCAGTGTAGAGAACTATCCATCTTTGATTCGTTGCTTCATTTATAAGTTCCATTACTTCATCTGTGAGAAAAAAAAAACTAAATGTAGCAGAAACAGCATGGGAAGTTACAGCTACATGAACGCTTGCACTTTCATGAAGCAGATTTTGGCGAACAGTGATCCATGCAGTACATTTATCTTTACCAACCTTCATGATCAGTTCCACTGTTACCAGTACTATAACCTTCACTAAAATCATCATTGGATTCTTTCTTCATTTACTTTTATATCAGATATGTCACTATGGGAAGCACATTCTGGTGCTGAAAGTTCGTATGGTGCATCTACAATGGTTCTTTTGCCATAGAACATTGATTTACGGGTATACATTTGAAATATATCAATT
Source organism: Octopus bimaculoides (assembly GCF_046866305.1). NCBI lineage: Eukaryota > Metazoa > Mollusca > Cephalopoda > Octopoda > Octopodidae > Octopus > Octopus bimaculoides. Next base: position 55,281,924 of record NC_142944.1, read on the forward strand.
TATATTCAGAATATCTGAAATAAGAATAGAAAAAAATAATGGGATCTAGTTAGACCCCGCTAACCATATTTTATGCTATAACATATAACTGGAAATTTTAAAATTAAAATTAGTATGTGCATACATAAACTATTGACGATAAAAGCGATGAGATATAAAATCATTTAAATAAAAGATGTAAAAGTTGCCTGACTTTTGAATTTTGCTGGAGTCCCAAGGGACCCCACCAGCCCACGAAGGGTTAATTGATTACCTAAGCATCAGGGTTGTTTCAGTATATTTTGCTTTCGCGTATATTCATCGTGATTCTCACTCTTTCTCACACCGACACACCCACACATATAGTAATTCTTACATTTTTTCCAGTATGCCATCTCCTTACCTCTCTCTTCTCCCTCTCTCATTCTCTGTCTTCCAATCTCTCTTCCCCTATCTCCCCTTCTCTTTCTCGCTCTCTTTTTATTATTGTCTTCTTTCTAGCTGTTATCATCTCTATAGTATGCGAGTTATCGTTGTCTTTCTTTTTTTATATTATACCTATTACCTAGCGCATCCACACTGTATAGATATATAATACATCATAGGCGAGTAGATGTCAGAATCAATTGTACAATAGCCTTGCAGTAAATGTTTAGATCCATTTACTTACTGATTTAAAATCCATTTCTTGACTATGAGAAACTACAACAGTAATAGCTTCACTATTTATCAACGACGGCCACCAACAACTACACCCCCTCTCAGAGAAAAAAAAAAACGCCAGCAATACTTCCTTCTATTTTACGCACAAAAGCAGCCTAATCTAAGAAGCCGTACTTGATTTAAACGACCAGGAACTTCGTCAGTACTTTATTAATATAAGGTACTGAGGAGAGATCTCAGTAACTAAGGAGAGATCGAAAGCAAAGTTGGTCACGCTGATATTTGTACTCAGAACTTAGTGCTAGAAGAAATACTGCAAAACATTTTCTCTGATATTCTAACGATTTTTTCAGCACAGCGATTTATTGCGGAGGAGATATTACCCACGTCGCCAGTAGCTACTCCAAAATGTCTACGAGATAATACCTGCGCCTGAGGTATGATATAGTTGCAACGACTATTTACAATGCTATCCGTAGGAACGACTGCCCTGATGTATACATCAAAGTTATAACAGAGCCAGCAAGCATTCACATCTTTAAAGACAAGGAATATTAGTAGGACATCCTACTAAAAACTTCAATTTGGTGCAAACATAACAAACCTGATATTCTTCTATGGGATTGGCAACACAAGTCATGCGCTGAGGAGAGGTCAACTGCGTAGAAAATGTGATTGTACAATGAAAAGTTCAGGAAAAGGGAACCTTTATGGCAAATTAATGCGGAACTTACTTTGACTATGCATTCTCATTTGTATCTATCATCATAGGTGCATTAGTTTATGTACCAACAAATTTGCACAAAAACCTGGAAATACTTGGAAAAAGACCGATAAAAATTGTGGATTTTTTAAATCCAATCTATCAGTGGCACGGTGAAGATTCCAGAAATGTTCCACCTGAGATTCTTTAGGTGGATACATGCACAAACATTTGGGTATATATGCATCGACAGTTCACCCAATACACCAACTCAACCACATTTTCACAAATACTGGGAACTCTCTTAAATCAAAACTAGTCTTGTAGCTTTATTAGCAACCGTCTTCAACTCTCTCAAGAACTTAAATTAAATTCAAAGAAAAAAAACATACATGACTGCATGCATGTGTGTATACATACACACACTCACACACTCACACACACACATACATGCATATATACATACATGCATGCATGCATACATACATACATACATACATACATACATACATACATACATACATACATACATATGTACGACCGGGTCTCACTAATTTTAGTCTACTAAATTCTCTTACAAAGCATTGGTTGGCCCGATACTACAGTAGAGACACCGATGTTATGCGAACCTCTTAGGTACATATGCATAATTGATAACTTATATGTATTTTTAAATTATTCACATTGTCACTGAATATTTATTCACGAAAATGTAATACGTTTATTTTTTAGTTGAACATTATATGTATTTACGCATATATCGTTGTGTGGATAGGCATCTACGTTGACAGGCTGGTCATATCAAATAAAGTGTTAAATACTTACAGTATGCAGGTTAATAACTCCAGTTTTCTGTGGTTGCTGGATTTCATGTGAATATAAATAGGGTGGCCACTTGTTTCTTTGATATTGATCGAGACACCGCTTTAAAAAGGCAATAAGTTTAGAATATCGACAAAGGATGTTCATCAATCTCCCAGTCTACGGGGAAGGAGATAAATTTACTATATTTGTACGTCAACAAACGGAAGTTTACACCTTTACGAAAAAAAAAAAAAAAGAAAACGAAGAATTTATTTTGGATACATTGCCTTAGTTTTCTAAAGTATTAAATTAAGATAATTGACCTAGTTCTTTCTTCTACTTGAGCGAGAGTGTACACCGTTAGTCCACTATACTCATTTAAAAAGAAATACTAACGGTTCACACTATGGTTGTGTGGTAAATATTGTATTCCCTGTTGCCTAAACGCGATATGGTTACAATAATCACAACTGCACTGGTAAATTTTCAGTTTGAAATTGCGATATCTCATGTTTGATTCCCTCAACATAGCACCTAGGACAAACATATTTAACAATAGCCTCGGACCCATGTTTTCTGAATGGAACTGGATAAACGGAAACTCTAAATAAGACTGTGAGATGGTTTGCACCAATAATCTAATGACCCGACCTTGTTGTGCATACACATTGTGCCACACTAATAGAACTTGTGAATTACTTTAGATGTAGAAATATCTTTGGAGCACACAATTACTTGCTAATTCAGTTTATAAGTCTTTCAGTTAATCGAACAATTGAACATTCTAGGCCGAAACTGCCGGAGAGCCATAATTTTACTTTTTACATATAAGAACACTAGTTTCATTGGATTTCAAACTTAACTCTTACATACATATCAGAACTTATGCCTCACGTTTCTTACATTCCGATCGATCCATACACAAATACACTTAATTATATGAATGTAGATATACGCACATATAACAAATGTATATATGTATATACGTTTATATATATATATATATATATATATATATATATATATATATATATATATATATATATATATATATATATATATATATATATATATATATATATATATATATATATATATATATACATACATATATATCTACATATTAATATACAATGTGCGCGCGCGTGTGTGTGTACATGTTTGTAAGCATAATGTTTATGTCTACTACGGTGGAAAGTTCTTGAATTAGTTGTCCTTCGAGCAATGCCATGACATTTACATTGTTTTCCGATCCCAAATGCCCTTCGCGAATATTCGCTCCCAAAACACTCACACACACACACACGCACACACACACCTCTTCATCACTACCCTCCCGTGCATACACACAAACATACAAACACAAACACACAAACACACACACACATACACATACACATATACATTGCTTAAATCTTAAGCAAAGTTACTGGCAAGATGTCAACTTAATGCTGTTTGTATATGCACGTAGATTTGATAGTCAGTTTCAAAGAATTCATTGATTTTCATTCAATCAATTGCTTTGAAATCAGACTT
>NC_142944.1:55293108-55318108 GCF_046866305.1 Octopus bimaculoides
TATAGTTTTATTGAGTGTGTAGGGGTGGAGAGAGAGATATATAGGATAGTAAGAGAGGGTGATGAATGGAGGGAAAAGTGAGAGAGAGAGTGTGTGTATGTGCGTGTGTGTGTCGATGGGAAAGAGAAAAGAAGAAAATTGTGTTCATAGCTGGTCAGTTCTTTTCAATGATAAGTTTATTTTTGGCCATTTAAAGAAATGGCAAAAGCAGGTGTGATTGTTTTGAAGAAGTTGTTTTTCAAAAAGAATCTTTGGTGCCATTGTCTAGTAGGAGAGTGTGGGTGCGTTTTTGTGTGTATGTGTGTGTGTGTGTGTGTGTGTGTGGGTGGGTGGGTGGGTGCGTGGCTGTCTGTGTGCTTGCGTTTCTGTGTGCCTGTGTATTTGAAAGGTGTGTCAGTGAGAAGAGGAGGGAAGAAGATTCTGTTTACAGTTAGTCAGTTCGTGCAGTGACAAGTTTATTCTTGGCCTTTTTTAAAAAAGAAAAATGGCAAAACCAGATGGTATTCTTTGATATCATTGTCCAGTGGTAGAGAGAGTGCGTGTGTGTGTGTGTGTGTATGTGTGCGTGCGTGTGTGTGTGTATGTGTGCGTGTGTGTGTGTGTCTGAAAGTAGTGTAAAAGGGAACGAAGGAATTGTGTTTATATCTATACAGCTGGTTAGTTCAAAAAAAGTTAGGAGAAAAATATGAGAACCTAGGTAACTGGGTTCAATTCTAGTTGGTACAAAAATGTCTCACTATCTGGGTTTCTTGCCGTTCTTTTAGGCTCTGTATATATATATATATATATATATATATATATATATATATATATATATATATGTATGTATATCTAAATATACACATATGTGTATAGTTCTATAGTTAAGAGATGAGGAATTATGTACATTATTTACATTATTTTCCTTTGACGGATATTTACTCTCAGCTTGTTTGCTGTTAAAACAACGTTTAGGCTGATTATACCCTCCAGCCATCATTAGGTGTCTTGGGCGAAATTTCGAACCGGGGTTCTCATTCCTAAGGCATTTTTCGATGTCATTATTATTATTATTATTGTTCAAGCGAATGGACGTGTCTCCCGAAGCTCTGTAAGTTGTTGCCGTTTTTACCCGGAAATCTTTTGAAATCTGTTTTAAACTTTATATATTGTTGTAGCCAAGCCGACTAGGTTCTTGCGGAGCTAGTCGGTTAGGCGAGATTTCCCCCATTTAGGGGTGAATTCTTCGTTTGAAAAACTTCCATTTTCACATTTCACACGTATCATATCTGAAAAATGTCGGAAAAAAAAATAACAAGCTGTTCTCTTCTCTCTGCATCACTCCCCGACAAAAAGAATGACGGGTCAAGTCTTCTTTCACCCCGTCCAGTTAATGCCATAAAAGGCAAAATGCCAGTGAAAAGAGCAGCCAGCTGTTCTCTTCTCTCTACATCACTCCCCGACAAAAAGAATGACAGGTCAAGTCACATTCCACCTCGCCCAGCTGACGCCATAGTGGACAGTGTTCCTGATTCAGGTCTGTTTAACAGACTCTCTGCTGCTGACTTCCCAGCCCTCACCTCCACCATTGCTTCTACACCGGAGAGGGAGGAGGAAAAAAAGAACAAAGAAAACAAAGTAAACAACACGAGCAACAGTACCAAGACCACAACCAGTAGCCATTGTAACGGTTTCGCCTCCGCAGCTAAGCAGAGCTCAGAAGAAATCCAAGTGACAATGGCAGAAATAAAGAATGCCAAGGAATTGTTAAGAAGGGATGGCAATAATGTCTTCCTTAACACTCCACAAGCATTAATACAAGCAACGAAAAGAAAAACAATAGTATACAAGGTATTCAATACAAAATACCAAAAGATGGAGAATGCTACTCCACAGAGATTGGAGTTGACTCTAAAGCCGATATGGGGCCAAAAAAGCTTCGTAACCAAAGGGAAGCGCTTTGGAACAGTGGAAGTGCGCTTCCCAACGGAAGAGGATGCCATCCGGCACTCTACAACACCGTTAAAGGCGGAAGAATTATTACTCGTGCCGACATACCTTGGTCGACGTGTGACAGAAATAAAAATAAATCATGTGCCACCAGAACTGAACATCTCCTGGCTAGTGGCAGCTATGCTCTTCGACATTGAAGAGACTGCCACTATCCTAAAGGTGAACAGAGTAAAAGAAAAAAACTGGTTGGGCATGGAAATGCATCTCCTTGTTCAGATTGAACAAGATAGCATAAATACCATACCCGACGCCATAAACCTGCCGGATGGCAGTAGAATACACATTGCAGTAGAGGGGCGCAGACCAAAGTGCTACCTCTGCAGCAGTGAAAAACACTTAAAAAGAGACTGCCCCATCTACAAGCAAAGAATGGAGGCAGACAAAAACAGAAAATTGCAGCAACAACAACAACAACCAAAAGCCTCCACACCACCAACACCATCACCGCCAACACCATCACCACCAACACCATCACCACCAACACCATCACCACCAACACCAACACCATCACCACCAACACCATCACCACCAACACCATCACCACCAACACCATCACCACCAACACCATCACCACCAGCACCACGAAAAGCGACACCACCATCTCCATCCATCACCAAACCAACACCAACACCAACACCAAGAACCTCCACACCAAAAAAGATAACAGAACCAGCAACAACAGAAATTGTAAAAGAATCTTCATCAGATCCGACAAACATTCCCTTTCCAGATCAGATCAGCTCGGATTGTGCGAACACTGATAGTGAAAAAGGGAAGTGGCAAACTGTACCACCAACAAAAAAACGAAAAAGAAAGACAAAAGAAACAATTGACAAAGAGGGGAGGCGCGAAAAAGGTGAGCTTCCCAACATCATCGGCAACAACAACACACACTCACAACAAATAGCAACACCTTCTCCACTGCAAACACCAGCACTCACACACACCACAAACGTAACAGCCATCAACACAAAAAATGAACACCTATTAGACTTTTTAAAAAACAATACAAATGCAAACACCACAAATTTCATTATACCCCTACACAACGCACCACCAGCACACATACTCACACTAAAAATAACCCAAGAAAACTATAATAAAATAAAAGATAAGTTTCCGAATGATGTTGGGTCGCTAGGGAGAAGCTTCTCCCAGAGCCTTTATCAAAATTTAGTGGAGACACCCACACGAAAACATTGGGGAGCCACCCCACCAGAAAACAGTAAGTAGAGCCTTTTCTCCTCTAATACTTTCCTTTAAAAAAAAAAAAAAACATGGTAATTCTCAGAATCGGAAGCATAAATGTGAGAGGCCTCGGGTCGCCTTGGAAACAAGGTCACCTGTTGAACGACCTGAGGTTTTACAGTGTAGATGTAGCAGCCATTAGCGAAACCAGGCTCTCCAACCCGAAGGAACTCGCAGCCCTTTTTGACGGGTACGAGATTTTCCTATCTCCGTGTCGGCCGGGAGCGGGCGGTGGAGGTACTGCGGTGCTATTTCGGAAAGGCCTAGACTTGAAAATAAGGGCAGTCTTCCTGGATCCGGAAGGTAAGTTGGTGGTCCTGGACGTCGATAGTAGTGATGGCGCTGCTTTCAGACTGCTGGCTGCCTACGCTCCGACAGGAGCAGGGCAGTCGGATTATTTCAAACGTCTGGAGGTTTTCCTAGGTACTTCTCGCACTTTAGTGCTAGTTGGGGACTGGAACGCTGTCCTAGACGAACGTATCGACAGGGTGGGTGCGGGAGCATCTAATAGGAAAGGGGGATGCAAGAGCCTCGCCAACCTGCTCAAACGCTTTCAGCTGTCCGACAGGTATCGACTAGACAACCCGAATGTGCCAATGTGGACTTGGACTAATCGCATCGGGTCGTCTAGATCGTACTTAGATAGATTTTTCTGTAGGCCAGCGGATAAGGATAGCATAGGGTGTCCACAATTCAATATAGTCGGCTACACGGACCACAAATTCGTGATCTGTACGGTCGACTTAGATAGGCTCCATAGACAAGGCCCCGGTTACTGGAAGCTAAACACGTCGACAACGGCGTGCAAAGCCTACAGAGACCGGATTAGTTTATTAGTTAAGAGGGCTTTAACCGGGGCAATCATCAACAACAACTGGTGGTTCGCCCTGAAGCGGGCAATTAGAGCAGAATCAATTAGGTTTAGTAAGGCTCTAGCTGTAGAGCGTAAGAAAACAGAGCGGGATTTAGTTAACAAACTAGACGAGGCTCTTGGGACAGGTATCGCAACCGACGTGTTAGCAGCGAAGTTGGCCCTCGACCAACACTTTGATGCCAAGCATGAAGGCTGCGTTGTCAGAGCTAAAGCACTTTCGGTAAGCGGGGAGGGGACTAAGGCCGCTCGATGGGCCCGCGTGGTTGAGGCGAAGCGTGGGAACAGAGCGACCATTCGGTCTTTGGTGGACCAGAACGACTGCGAGATTTCGGGACCGAAGCAGATGTGTTCGGCCTTTCAGCAGCAGTTTGCTCAATTGTTCGGGACAAACGGTAGGACGGACGACGGAACAGATTTCGGTGTGTACCTAGACGACCTGCCGCAACTCTCGACCAGCGAGGCCGAGTGCTGCGAAGGACCGATATCTGCCTGGGAAGTACGGGAAGCGATGAAAGGCTGCATGAGAGGTAGATCGCCGGGTTTGGATGGTCTGCCTTACGAGCTTTATACGTCAATGCCAGACTTGTTTGCGGGCGTCTTGGCAAACGTCTACTGCAACTGGCAACAAAACGGGAGAATTCCTGCTTTTGTTTGTCGGGGAGTGGTGGCTTTGCTAAGAAAGGACCCAAACAAGGGGAACATTATAGGGAACTTTAGGCCCATCACTCTGCTCAACACAGAGTTGAAGATCTTGGCCAAGGTGCTAGCCAAGAGATTGGCGCCTGTCGTGGGCAAACTGATCGGCAAGGCACAGACATGCGCTGTGCCGACTAGGTCTATCCACGACAACCTCCATCTCATGCGCTACATCATAGAGAGAGTGGGTAACGAAGCTGGCGCGGGTGGGGCTTTGATCAATTTAGATCAGTCTAAAGCCTTCGATAGGGTCGACCATCGATACCTGGCAGCTGTTCTCAAGGCAGCTGGTTTCGGTCCGGTCTTCCGCGGGTGGATAGCTGCTTTATACAGCGGCATCTGCTCGGTCATACGGGTGAACGGCCATCTATCGGAACCGTTCAACATCTCGCGTTCGGTTCGCCAAGGGTGTCCTCTCTCCTCCCTTCTGTATGTATTGACTCTCGAGCCATTACTGCGGAAGTTGGAGGCTTTGAGGGGCGTCCCCCGTGATCTGGGATGTGGAAGGAGCGTGTCTGCCTATGCCGACGACGTTACCGTGATGGTGTCGAGCCACAGGCATATTGACCTGATTGGCGAGACACTAAACGAGTATGAAGCGGTGACAGGTGCGAAAATTAACGCGGAAAAGTCAATGGGCTTGCAACTAGGCACCTGGAGGGGCAAGTCCATGCCGTCCAACAGCGTCGTAGGGCGCTGGACAGACGGACCCGTTAAACTGCTCGGGGTCTGGTTCGGTCCGGACCTCCAGTTGGAGAAAAACTGGGAAGAAGTGACGAACAGGGTGGCCAACCTCACCCAGAAATGGGCTGAGAGGAAGCTCTCCTTGAAAGGTCGAGGTAGCGAATGCGTACATCGCATCCGTCATCTATTACCGTTTGACCGTCGTCTCTTGTCCCGACCGCTGGTTAGCCAAGATGGTACGCTTGCTCTTCAACTTTTTGTGGAAGGGTCAGGTACCACTGGTCAGGCGCTCCATCTGCTGTCAACAGCCGCTGAACGGAGGCCTTGGCATGCCGTGGTTGCTGATGCGCAAACATGCGCTCAGGCTACGACATCTCAGGCGCTTCCTGGACGGTGAACAGGTGTGGTCGCCTTTCGTCAGACGCGATTTTCCGCAACTCGTTTCTTTAACAGAGCTGCAATCCTGGATCAAACGTAGACCGAGAAAGGGCGCTTGGCACCTCGAGTGCCGCCATGCTCTCACCGCCCTCAGTCAGGCGGGCAGTGCGATCGGTAGTAGATCCACTCTAGCTTTCTATAGAGGGTTAGTGGGAGAAAAGTGCGACGACGTTCTCGGGGAAACTCTAGGCATCGAGGATAATCAGTTAAGCAGTCTGTTCAGGAGAACTTTCGGGCCGGGGCCCATGGATAATTTCCAAAGGTCTCTCGCCTGGCAGTGCTACCGAGGTGTGCTACCTGTTCGAGATAAACTCTACCGACATGGAAGTGCCGTCAACCGGGCCTGCCCGAGGTGCGCTCAGGACGACGAAACCGTTCTGCACGCACTCGTCCAGTGCCCGAGCATTGCTGACCTGTGGGTCTATATCGAACAGCTACTGTCACGTGTAGGACGGATCCGGCTATCAGCTAGATCCATCGTGAGAATTGACCCGCCGACCTCCTTTAACCAGGAGGGCAAGGCAATTTTCCTATGCCTAGTGGCTGTAGCGAAAGAGGTGATATGGTGGACCCGTTTGAAAGGGTTAAAGACAGACACTTTCCTCTTTGGCCAAGGCCTCATCAACTTTTTCAAGTTCCACTTGAAAAGGAAGATGAGAGTAGAGAGGGAAGTGCTGTCTCATAGCAAATTCGTTGAAAGATGGGTGACTGTTGGAAAAATGTCCAGTATAAACGGACCAATTCTGAGAATACACCTGTAGAAAAAAAAAAAAAGGTAATGTAAAAGGAGAAAGGGTTCTATACTCCTTTCTTATTTTTTTCTGACCAGGCTCCCGTGGTTTTATGGGTTTTTCCACGTGTAACCTTTCCTTTTTCGAAGCGCCCCCCCCCCTTTGGGAGTTCTACTTATTTATTTATCTATTTATTTATCTATTTATTTATTATATCTTTCTCCGTTTTCTTCCTCTGTTTAGACGAACTTTCCTACCTTTTCGGACAAAACCTTTTGTAACCTTCGTCCTGTCTTTGTACTTATATGTTTTTAATTGATATTAGCCCTTGTGGCCAATAAAACGAATTTATTATTATTATTATTATTATTGTTCAGTAGTTTTATTTGTATAACGTGCTTTCACTTCACTGCCGAGCGCAGCTCTGTGAACCTTGGGTATGTGCTGTGGTTTGCTGTGATGCTCTTATGGTTACTGTATTGAAAGTGTTTTGCGTAGGATGTGTGCAGTGCCCAGTAGTGCAATTTTCTGTATGTTATATATATTTGTAAGTCCTGGTGTTTTTGTTATGTATTTGTCTGAATATTTTTTTATTATGCCTAAGGCACCTACTATGATAGGAATTGTTTCTGTTTTTAGATTCCACATTCGAGTTACCTCTATTTCCAGGTCTTTGTATTTTGAAAGTTTTTCCATTTCTTTTAGGGAAACGTTGTCGTTATTATTATTATTATTATTATTATTATTATTATTATTATTATTATTATTATTATTATTATTATTATTATTATCATTATTATTATTATTATTATTATCATTATTATTATTATTATTATTATTATTATCATTCTTCTTCTTCTTCTTCTTCTTCTTATTATTATTATTATTATTATTATTATTATTATTATTATTATTATTATTATTATTATTATTATTATTATTATTATTAAAGTAAAATATAGTCCGTTGTCTTCTGCTGAACCGTGGTCATCCCTTGACCCAATGGTCACAGCAGGTCCACATCTCATGGAGAGTACACGGCGTAAAATGTGTACGGAACCTAGCAACACTATTTTCTCCCACGTTAACACTGAAAGGGAGTTTGTTGAGCTGCTTATCAAGGCCCTTTTTTAATTAGCCTTAACGCTCGAAACACCACTGGTCCTGTGCTGCTTTTCATTCCCCACATCTTGGTCACTTCTATTTCTATGTTTTTGTACTTAAATAACTTCTCAACTTCTTTAATGGACACATTTCTCTCTGAAGGTACTGTCACATCTATCATTAAGCATTTCTTTTTCTTCCAATCTTTGATGATTATGTCCGGCCTGTTTCCCTTGATTTCTTTATCGGTGTTGATTGGCATGTCTCAGAGTACTGTTACATCATCTTTTCCGGTCACAGTTTCAGGTTTATGCTGGTACCATCTTTCTGAAGCTGGAAGCTGGTAGTGTTTATATATCTTCCAATAGATATATTGCGCTACTCTATCGTGTCTATGAATATATTCGGTTTTTGCAAGCGCTGTGCATCCAGTTAAGACGTGGTCCACTGTTTCATCCTGCTCATGACACATTCTGCATTTCAGGTCAGTGCCGTCGTTCATTATTTTCTTGTGGTAAGTCCTGGTTGCCAAGCCTTGATATTATGCTGCTATGATAAAACCTTCGGTTTCAGCCTTCAGTCCTGAGCTCTTCATCCATACACGAGTGTCTCGTTTTTCTACGTCTGGTTTGTTCACTCTACATGGGTATCGGCCATGCATCGGTTTTTCTAGCCATTCTTCTTTGCTCTTCTTCTGGGCTTGTTTTGTCATCTCTTCCTTAACTCTTTTAGCAAACTGGGTTACTTTCTCACTCGCCTTCATCCTAGGTTCCTCCGTCATCAGTTGTTTCTTAAACTGTACATATTCTTTGTATACCGAGTATAGCTTCTTTACTTTATCATGCTGGTGCACAGGCTTCATTAGAGGATCTTTTGACAGCTCAATTATGTATTTAATCCTACAGTGGTGGTTTGTAAGATAATTCTAATTGAGTTAGTCCTCTTCCTCCCATGATTCTCGGTAAATAAATCCTGTTCACATCCGCTTTTTGATGGTTCATTCGACCTATGGTTAGTAGTTTTCTGGTCTTGGAGTCTAGCTTCTTTATTTGGCTCATTTGCCAGTTGATTATGTTGAAACTGCAAGAGTGTTAATGGCTTCTATTTTGTTTGCAGCGTTGAGTTCAGTCTTTGTTACTAACCGTACTCTCTTGTAGTACTCTTTTCTAATCTTCTCTTTCATTGCTGAATGTTTTATGCCGTTACTTTCGTCTATGCCAAGGTATTTATATGCTTCTTCCTGGTCCAGTGCTCGGATTCTTGCTTCTGTATCTACGTGGATATCCGCAGAACATGCCAGTTTGCCTCTTATGAAAGTGGCTTTCGCGCATTCCTCCAGTCCTGATATCATCACTGATGCATCCTGATATCTGATATCATCACTGACAACTTTCTCCAACGCCCATCTATAGACAGCGGCTTGACTCTTAAAGCCTTTGAAAATAGTGAGGAAGCATGATAACGCTCACGTTGCTGACGAATTCCAGAACCATTACAGTTGCTAATGTAGTATACTTCACCGTTTCAACCTCATTCACGTCCCTACATAACTATCTGTCGCCGCTTCGGTGAACCATCTTGTACTTATCAAAGTTTTTACATCGGAAAAGAAAAGCATTCCAGCTTCTTAGTGTTTTAACTTGTTTAGCAAGCATTTTGTCTAGTTCGAACAGTTCTCTCTTTCACATCTGTCATAAACTGACCCCTCTACATCATATACGACTTCTACCGGCTGTTCCCATGCACACCTCCTCCGATCGTGCATTTTGAAACCTTGCGGTCCTTTGCAATAGCTCTGACTAACCAGAGACTTTATCGATGATTCCTTGGACTTTTTATTGAAAGTTTTGTGTTCTGATGGTATTAAAACATTTTGCATGCATTCTGCGTTTAGATGCTGATGTTGAATCCCCGTCAACTGTTTCCATCAATTTTCGAGCTTTGACAATGAAGGATTGGGCAACCTTCACGAAGCAAGGTATCTTTGTATCACAACCCTGCGCTTTTACTATATCCCATCATATGCATTTGTATGTGTCTCTATATGCTATATGCACACACACACACACACACACACACACACACACACACACACACACACACACACAGACATACCTCTCCTCTGGTTCAATATTCCCATTCTATTTGTAAACTTCATTTTCCACTTCACACGCGCACACATTTCTGCGTGATGCAGTAATCGTTCGCCATATGTAGGTTAGTCTATGTGCATTAGAATATATGTATATTTCAGAGTTTAATATCATCCTCGCTGTTCCAGCTATTTCTTTTGTATTATCTTTTACTGTACCTTTAAGTATTTCCTTCCTTCTTCTTTTTTTTTTGTCTCTTTATATTTGTTTTATTCTTTTCGCCTTTTCTTTGCATGCTTTATATACCCACCTTTTTTCTCTACACAAATTCGAGTCAGTGTACATAAGCCTATTTTATGTATGTGTGTATACACATCTTTTACTGAATATATACTTATGGGTGGGCACGATCCTTTAGGTATGCGTGTGTGTTTGTGTATGTATTTACATGCGAATAAGTGTTTAGATATTGTTCCTGTACGCGCGGTTGGCATGTGTGTGCGTGTGTATATGCGTTTGCGTGCATCTGCGTGGTGCGTGGAAGTGTGTATGTACAGTGAAGCAGGTAGGCAGTCCGCTTTACTGGTAACTTGTGTTTCTGCAGAGTGAGCGCAACCCCTTTACCCTTCGTAATTTGGACAAAAGGATTCTCGCATTCGGTAAATTCTGTAGTCACCTGTTTCAGAATAAAAGTTTATGACCACAATTTTTCTCTTTAACGATAGCAATTACTTCTCTTCTCTTTATATTTCTTCTTTCTTCCCTTCTTTTTCTTCTTGTTCTTCAACTCTAAATCACTCCCCCTCCCGTGTACTTTGATCTCACCCTTTCCTTTGACCGTTTCATACATCTTGACCATTTTGACTTTTTAATTACCTTTTTTTCTAATACTTTAGTTCAATTCAAAACTACCATGTCTTGGGAATTCCAGGTGACAATGTAACCTTCATTTCTTTAAATTAATCTTAGTCTGGTAATTAGCTAAGCTGAACATTACTCATCGCATATTACAAAGTTCAGCTTGCTAAGAAACATATATAGCCTTAATTTTACCTGTCTCACTCCCGCCATTTAGATTTTTATTCCTTTTACTTGGTACTTATTTTATCAGTCACTTTTGCTTATCCGCCAAGTTACGGGGAGATAAACACACCAGCGCCGTTTGTCAAGTGGTTATGAGGGACAGACACAGACACAAAGACATGCACACACACACACACACACAAACACCCCCCCCCCACACACATATATATGTACATACATACATAAATACATACATAACAAATAAGAGTGAAAACAACTCTTAGTCACGAAACGCAAGTTATCAGTCATAATATAAGCGCTTTCTCGTGGCTAAGAGTTGATTTGGCTATCGTTTCTAGCAATGCCGGTGCTAGCTAGTACCTGTAGCAACATAACTGACATCTATATTTCTGCCGTTCAGTTGTAAATTGCAAATAAGCCACCTATATTATATGTGTGTGTGTGTGTGTGTGTGCGTGTGTGTGTGTGTGTGTGCGTGTGTGTGTATAAACAAAACAAAAAAAATGGAACAAGAACGCAACAGGCGACAACAAAACATTCGGACGATGCAAAAAAGGACAGGAAACAACAAGGACGGGTCATTCAGAGCTTTCAATCTTCAGCCGAGTACCAGATCGTCTTTGCAGTTTCGGCCGGTTACTCTCGAGACTGCTCTAATCTGATCGACTCCAAGAAAATCTGAGCGAAGAGCACTAGATTCTTTGGAAGGAATCAAGCGAATGTATACGGAAACAAGAATGAAAAAAATCGGAAAAATGGTACACAATTACAAATACAAACAACAGGCCATTAACAGTAGGTGTCTTTCGACTAAGGACATATATATATATATATATATATATATTGATAAAAAAGACAACAAAGGAAAGAAAGAAAGAGACCTCGATATTATGTAAATAGAGGAATTTATCTGTAAAAATATGTGACACTTATTCGATAGAGACGGCGGCGTGGGTTTCCGCCCTGGCATCCGATACTCGGAGTTTTATCATGGCTACCGAATGTCACGTATTTTTACAGATATATATATATATATATATATATATATATATATATATATATATGGGGGGGGGGGGTCTTTCTTATAATCAAAAAGTAATAATTAATGTTTATCAATTATTAATTTAATCTGCATTGTTTTCTTGATATATATATATTATATGTATATATGTATATATATATATATATATATATATATATATATATATGTGTGTGTGTGTGTATGTGTGTGTGTGTGTGTGTGTGTGTGTCTGTCTGTGTGTGTGTGTATGTATGTATGTATGTATGTATGTATCAAGCTGAATAAAAAGTAAGCAACGTTTTGAACCACGAAGAATTTGTTCTGGATTTTTGCTGAGTTTTGAATTCTTTTAAATATTTTTTTGCAATTGTCTGATAATACAAACATGGACTTACCCAAATGCATCGATAAAGTAATATTGATTTTTTTTCAAAGTTGTTGCAATCATCTTTTCGAAGAAATTGTATCGTTCAGATTCGATTTTATATCGTTGCGGATAGGTTTTCGTTGGTTTAAGGTCCTCCCAAGCGGAGTTACCTCTCATTGATAATTGCTTAACTTGTTGCATTGTTTGCTTTTGTTGTGTTTTCTCCCCCAGTTGGGGCGAAAAGTGCAGTGAGCATGGAGGAATCGCAAGCACATGCCCGGAGCTACGCTTCAGTAGCAGGCCGTGATAATATTGCAACGATTTTGAGAGAGCTGGGAATGTGAGGAGGTGCCAATCGACTTCGAAATGGTGAAAAACAGCAAAACACTGATACAAAGAGAAGGGTCAAAATTGAAATTGATGCCGCCGGAAGAGATAACAAGAAACAAAATCGGGAAAACAGTGGTCTACAGAACCCTTTCACTGACACATAAGAAAATAGAAATGGCGAACGAAGAAGATTTGGAGGAATGCTTGAAAGAGATAACTAACAACGAATTCTACTGTAGAGGAAGGAAGTTTGGTATAGTTGAGGTGTGCTTCCCGACTATGGAGGATGCAACAAAGCACTCCACTGTAACCTTGAAAACGGAAAAATGGTCACTCCTACCAGCATACCTCGGGAAACCAGTTGCGAGGGTTAGTATTGGCAGGGTGCCCCGACAGATCAATGAGAAATGGCTGCTTGCAGCTATCCTAACAGAAACAAAGGACGACCCTCAAGTACTGCAGGTGAGCCGAACTATACAGCTGAACTGATGGGGATATGGCCTAGAGGTCATAATCCAGGACAACACGCTTGACCTACAAGAAATAACAGAAGAAATAGAGTTGCCAGAATAGGTGAAGCTGCGTGTGGTAATGGAGAAAACCTCCCACATGTTACCACTGCAGAGAGAAGGGCCATATTAAGGCAACCAAGCATCAATGGAGAGGAGACAAGAGGAGAGTAGGAGTGTCGAGAAGCTGAAGGATGGTGCGGAGGAGGTAGATGCCCAGAACAGAGATGAAGTCCAAGAAATACAGAACAGGAAGAGGAAAGACATTAATAGTTCCCCACCCCCAAAGAACTCAAAAAAAAAAAGAAAAAGAAAGAACTAAGTAACACAAACGCCCACACAGCATTACACATTACGACAAACGCACAAGAATATCGCAGACAGTCAAGAATCCCCAACTAAATATACACAACCACGAACATGCAGCGCTGTAACTCCAGTAAAATATTCACAAGCACTCGCAGACGGTCCAGAAACTTCAGGTAGGTATACACAAACAACACAGACAGTACAGATTTTCCTATTGAATACACACAAGTAGACACACAAGAAACACAGAACAATTAAAAATATAGGACGTATTTAACACACTATTGGACGAATACGTCCATGGAGTAAAAAATCGGGAAGATGAAGTCAGTGATAAGTGTTGCAGAGGAGGACAACATACGAGTTCCAGGTATGGAATGTATATTGATAGACATTAAAAAGTATAAAAGATTAAAAGCAAGCTTTGGTGACGACGTAAACCCATTAGGGTTGCAGGTAAGGTACTTGTGGTGGAATTTGAAAAATTGAAAGCACATTTTATTTGCTAAGATGATTAATTTGATAAAAGTAGGCTCAAAAAAATAGAGCGAAAAAATATAGTTAAAATGGTACTACTCGGAAGTGGGGCCGAGTAGCCATTACATCTTCATATTTATATACATTCATTTCATTCATCCGTTTATGATTTTTGTCCCCACTTGTGCTGTCTTGTCTGTCCTTGTTCGTCCCTTCTGTGAAGGGCTATATTGGCCAATAAAATAAAATATGTTACAATCATCTCTGACCGACTTGCACGTGAATGTTTGTGCGTCGTTTGAAAGGTTTTGGCATAAGTTGTAATATTTGTGGTTAATTTGTTGCTGTTGCACTGTTGCATTACTACGTTGTTGAACTATATATATATATATATATATATATATATATATATATATATATATATATATATATATATATATATATATATATATATATATATATATATATATATATATATATATATATATATATATATATATATATATATATATATATATATATATATATATATATATATATAT
The DNA here is from genome assembly GCF_046866305.1 of Octopus bimaculoides. Classification (NCBI taxonomy): domain Eukaryota; kingdom Metazoa; phylum Mollusca; class Cephalopoda; order Octopoda; family Octopodidae; genus Octopus; species Octopus bimaculoides. The sequence continues at coordinate 55,307,568 of NC_142944.1, forward strand.
ATATATATATATATATATATATATATATATATATATATATATATATATAGGCGCGGAAGTGGCTGTGTGGTAAGTAGCTTGCTTACCAACCACATAGTTCTGGGTTCAGTCCCACTGCGTGGCACCTTGGGCAAGTGTCTTTTCTTCTATAGCCTCGGGCCGACCAAAGCCTTGTGAGTGGATTTGGTAGACGGAAACTGAAAGAAGCCCGTCGCATATATATATATATATATATATATATGCGTGTGTGTGTGTGTGCATGGGTGTGTGTATGTGTGTGTGTGTATATGTTTGTGTGTCTGTGTTTGTCCCCCCCAACATCGCTTGGTAACCGATGCTGGTGTGTTTACGTCCCTTTAACTTAGCGGTTCGGCATAAGTCACCGATAGAATAAGTCCTGGGGTCGATTTGCTCGACTAAAGGCGGTGCTCCAGCATGGCCGCAGTCAAATGACTGAAATAAGTAAGAGTAAAAGAGTATATATATATATATATATATATATATATATATATATATGTGTGTGTGTGTGTGTGTGTGTGTGTGTGTGTGTGTGTGTGTGTGTGTGTATGTATACGACGGACTTCACCCAGTTTTCGTGAATCAAATCCACTCACAAGCCCTTCATCGGCCCGAAGCTATAGTAGGAGGCATTTGCCCAAGGTTCCACACAGTGGGATTGAACCCGGAACCATGTGGTTAAGAAGCAATCTTACAACACAGCTACACATGCACGCGCGCGCACACACACACAGATATATATATATATATATATATATATATATATATATATATATATATATTCATGTATATATAATAATAACGTAGTATGATCGTTTCAGTGATTATTGTAAAATGCAATTTGTTAGTCTCTAGTAATCTTGCATAAAAATGACTTCTATAGAAAACTCAGATAACTCGATAATTGATCAATAGAATTTATTAATAAAATTATTGATCAATGCAACAAATACGCTTCGTCCCGTATCGATATTTGGCAGAAAATTCCGACCAGATGACACGTGCTATACATTTCGAAATCAACAGCTGTTGCTTCTAATGCAATAATTAAATCTGTAAATAAAAAGAATGGAAGAAGAAGAAGAGTACTAAAGTTGTTTCAAAAGCAGATAGGATGTATATTACTTAACGTTACGAATGTCCCGTAATTGCCCAGGTGTACTTTCTACTCAGGTATATTCGATATTTTATTTGTAGATAATCGGTCACAAAGAATTCAAAATTGTGGCTAGCAATATGTGAGAGTAGAGAGTTGAATTGGTGAAATACGAAAAGTGTACCTTAGCGAAATAAATAAGGTTGTGGTTTCATTTCACTCAAATTTCGTACTGACTATAGTATATTATAATCTAATTAGTATATATGGGACATCAATGACGGGAAGCCAGCGCAGCGAAAACTGGGATGTATATTGCTTTCGAAGGATCAAAATGAGTAATAAAAACTCATATGGGGGAACCTAAAAAGAGAAAATAAACAAAAACAAAAGGCGGCAGTTTCAAGTTGCTTGCACGTATACACCTATGAATTCATTATTTTACATACATATATTGATATACACAAACTTATTACCAGTTCAAATATGCAGTAGTATATTCCCTTATTGAGACTGTCAGCTTAAGTTGGCAGTATACAACTACTTTATATATACTCTTTTGCTTCTTTCAGTCATTTGACTGCGGCCATGCTGGAGCACCGCCTTTATTCGAGTAAATCGACCCCAGGACTTATTGTTTGGATGCCTAGTACTTATTCTATCGGGCTCTTTTGCCGAACCGCTATGTTACGGGGAGGTAAACACCAGCATCGGTTGTCAAGCGATGTTCGGGGGACAAACACAGACACACAAACACATACACACACATACATACATACATACATATATATATATATATATATATATATATATATATATATATATATATATATATACTTATATACGACAGGCTTCTTTCAGTTTCCGTCTACCAAATACACTCACAAGACTTTGGTCGGCCCGAGGCTATAGTAGGAGACACTTGCTCAAGGGACTGAACCCAGAACCATGTGGCTGGTAAGCAAGCTACTTACCCCACAGCCACTCCTGCGCCCTGTGGATATATGTACTTGGTTAACAAAATCAAAAAAGGATAAAATCTTTTACAAGAATTTTATCAGGAAGCTGATGTGCAAAAAAATTCGCAAGGGAAATTTCTATTCCCAAGAATATACTTATTCGTTTATATATATATATATATATATATATATATATATATATATATAAAGGGCATTACTACTATATGGATATATTTATGTGTGTGTGAGTATGAGAGAGCATGTGTGTGTGTGTATTTGTGTGTGTGTGTGTGTGTGTGTGTGTGTGTGTGTGAAATTGTGCATGTATGTGAACTACAGCTCTAACATTCTGGCTAATATACAGAGTGTCACGAATACATAATATAGTTCTATATTTAAGAGATGAGGAATTGTGTACATTATTTACAATATTTGCATTATTTACATTCGAAGGAAATTTGTCCTCATCTTGAAATTTCCGCAAAACACCTGATGAAGGCTGGAGGGTATATCAGTCGAAACGTTGTGTTCACAACAATCAAGATGAAGACAAATATTCATCAAATGTAAATAATGTAAATATTGTAAATAATGCCGCGAAAATGTCGTTTTCCGCCATTGAACGACTGACATATGACAAGTCTATATATGGAACTCTCACCGACCTTTTAACCTTTTGATTTCAACTAAAGTATGTAACACACAGAATCCTTTAAATTCTCGTAGAAGCTCCGACATTTTCACTAGTTGAAGAATTTTCTGCTAATTTTAGATGAAAACATGCAGCCATTCCTAGGAAAAATACTCTCATAGAGGCACTAGACGTTGTGTGTCCAGCCGTTTTTTAAAATCTAGTTTCGGAGAAATTCTACCCACCTTAGAAACATTAAACTAAAACAGCAGTAGCATTCTGTTGCTTCGGTTTTAAGCAAAAGAAATTTCGTTTGCTCTTTTCACAGCCAATGTCAATGAAAACCCACTCAATGGTTTCTCGAATTCCAGTAGAACAAAAAGTTCTCTTCAACTCAATGGAAGTCTATTCATCATCTTTCTGTAGGTACAATGTTATGTTACACTTCTTGTAAAGAAGGCTTAACGACGACGTCATACCTTAGTGACTGTTTTATTCCGTTGCTAAAATCTATCAGTTTCTTATGCTGCTGGGAAACATAACCCTATGTTATGTTAATGTTTTTTCCACCAGATTGCATGACAGTTCCGCCTTTTTAAATTACCAAACATCTATTTACTAAACAATATATTTAGTTTATTACCCGAACTGTTATACTTTGAATAATACAGACGGCTACGAACCGTAGACCTTATACATCTTTTTATATAAAAGAATAACAGAGAATTGTATTCTCTTTCTTCTTTCTCTCTTTTTCTAAGTTAAATAGCTCTCAACTTACATAATTTTCTTTTTACTTTAAACGCATTTTATTTTCAAAACTTATTACTTTAAACTTGTGAAAACACGTTTCCTTTACATTCAAGAATGGTTTATTCAAATTAAGTATTCATTGCCATTATACAACTGCATTTTGTGGAGTATAAAATTTTCTGTAATAAGGCAAAGCTGTTTGCGAAACGTTATTTTTTTGCAGCTACATATTGTAGTTTGCATTTTGGGCAGTTTGCACAATACTAGTAGTCAGTCACACATATAGACTCATACACACACACATAAACATGCACGCTCACACACACACACACACACACACACACACACACACACACACATATATATATATATATATATATATATATATATATATATATATATATATATATATATATTACGGAGATGTACTTGCATAGCAAGTGACCTGATCTGAGATCGTGTGCTGGAACGAAAATAATTGCAGCGTGGAAGGTGTTTATAAGCCATTTAAAATAACACACAAAATCCGTTAGATTCACTTCAACATTTAAATTTAATTTGTCAAAATATTTTCGTCGCTTTGAGACCGCGACCTGTTCACTGACAAAATTCTGTGCAGCACAGAACTTTGTCAGTGAACAGGTCGCGGTCTCAAAGCGACGAAAATATTTTGACAAATTAAATTTAAATGTTGAAGTGAATCTAACGGATTTTGTGTGTTATTTTAAATGGCTTATAAACACCTTCCACGCTGCAATTGAAATATATATATATATATATATATATACACACATGTGGGCACAAGACGTACGCGTTTCATGACGTCATGCGGCCACAAATGAATATATATATATATATATATATATATATATATATATATATATATATATATATGTGTGTGTGTGTGTATATATATGCGTATAGATATATGTACATATACGCATGTATATATGTAGGGTTAAGCTTTCTGGTCTCCCTTTTCTGCGCTCCCACATATTTTGTTTTAAGTGGTTATCTACCATGTTTAGCTGGTGGTGTTTGGGGTGGGCAAATTGCAGAAATAGCACTCAGAAGAAAAAGACTGCATCCATTACCTACATTGACATTGAAGAGGAAGATGTAATAGCTGCCGTAAATGAAATGAGCTCAAATTCGGCAACTGGCCCCGATGGTTTCCCGGCTGTCCTCTTAAAGTCGTGTAAACAAGAATTAGCAGGACCACTCCGGATACTCTTCCAGAGTTTCCTTGCAAATGGTAAACTTCCCAAAAGGCTGAAGGAAGGCACCATATGTCCTATCCATAAAGGCGGAAGCAGAGCAGAGGCTGGGAACTACAGGCCCATCTCTCTGACTTCACATATTAGCAAAGTCATGGAACGAATTGTCAGAAAAAGATTGATTGCGTTCCTAGAAGAAAATGACTTGCTGAATGAAACCCAGCATGGTTTCCGTCAAGGTAGAAGCTGCCTCACGCACTTCCTACAGCATTATGACTGGGTCCTGAAGCAGCTACTTGACTATTCAAACGTTGATGTGATATATCTCGAATTTGCAAAAGCCTTTGACAAAGTTGATCATGGCTTGATATGTCACAAGCTGCGAAACCTTGGCATAACTGGTAAATTAGGAGAATGGCTGCATGACTTCCTGAATGGTAGAAGTCAGACAGTTGCAGCCAATGGAGAACTATCTAGGGAAACGCAAATATTGAGCGGTGTTCCGCAAGTAATTGTCCTGGGGCCACAACTGTTCATAGTGGCCCTTCTGGACATGCCCACGGTCACTCGGAGAGCCACTGTCACTAGCTACGCTGATGACACAAAACTATCTCAGGCAATAAAGAATCCTGATGATATTGTAAGCCTACAGAATGACCTAAATGCAATATATGAGTGGGCAGAGCAAAATAATATGCAGTTCAATGCGGACAAATTTCAAGTACTGCGCTACAAGGCCACATGTACCTCCCAACTGGCATACACAGGACCTGGAGGTACTGCAATCCCAAAACCACAAGCAGTGAGAGACCTGGGCATCAACATGTGTAGTGATGCATCATTTCACATGCACATTGTCAAGTTGACAGCAAAGTGCAGACAGCTGGCGGGGTGGATACTGAGGACATTCCGTACAAGGGATCAAAAAGTCATGTTAACTCTATGGAAGACATTTGTCCTGAGCCGCCTAGACTATTGCTCTCAGTTGTGGTCACCACACAGTGTCAAACGGACAGCAGAACTCGAAGAAATTTAGCGGCACTATACAAAAAAGATCGCCACAGTCCAGCAGATGAATTACAGGGAGCGACTGAAGGCACTAGGTCTCTACTCCCTGGAACGCAGGCGGGAGAGATATGTAATAATATACATATGGAAAATACTGGAAGGAATGGTGCCAAACTTTGGCATCAAGTACTACAGGAATGCCCGCACGGGTCGCCACTGCATGGTGCCAAAGGTGTCGACCACTGCATCTCACATAGGAACAAGATACTGCAGCAGCCTCGGTCTCAGAGGACCTCAGCTCTTCAATGCCCTACCAAAACATTTGAGAGACCTGCAAGACACTGATGTGGAGGCCTTCAAGACAAAACTCGACGCTTTCCTCTCCACGATACCAGACGAACCAATGGCTCGAAATGAGACACAGTTTAGGGCAGCGATGTCAAATTCTCTTATACACCAGATGTGCCATCAAAACTCTTGATTGGACTATATCAGGTGCGGGAGAAGAGCCATGCAAGGAACGTGAAGAGAGCAAAGCATAAAGACAGAAAATCACGGTGGTGCTCCAGCATGACCACAGCCACTTGACTGAAACCCATAAATAAATAAATAAATAAATAAATAAATATATATATATATATATATATATATATATATATATATATATATATGTACGTTTGTGTGCATGTTTGTGTTTCTGTGTTTCCCGCCCCCCCCCCAACATCGCTTGACAACCGATGTTGGTATGTTTACGTCCCCGTAAATTAGCGGTTCGGCAAAAAGAGCCGATAGAATGAATACTAAACTACAAAGAATAAGTCCTGGGGTCGATTTGTTCCACTAAAAGCAGTGCTCCAGCATGACCGCAGTCAAACGATTGAAACAAGTAAAATAATAAAAGAATGAACGAATATATATACATATCTTCTCTCTTCTATATTTTCTCTTTTCAAAGAAAATATTTCTCCAGCGTTCGCTATTTCACCTTCGTTTTGGTCTAACAACACTCCATATTTGTTTTCGTTCGGTTTCCTCAAATGTCTCCACTGTCCTGATTTTGCTCTCAACTTTTAGCCTCCATAAACCCAAAATTTTATTTTGTTACTTATGTCGTTCAATGCTCGAAATGTTACTTGTCCTGTTTTCCATTTGTATCTCTTACTGTTTGCGTATTGAACTTATTTCTTTACGTATTTCATGTCGTTTACCGTTAGTGACGTCCTGTACCCATATATGCATATGTATACATATACACACACAAAGCACATAAGTTTATTCATACATGCATATATGCGTACATGTATAAATACATACTTTACACATGTATGCAGGCAAACAAGTTTCTCTAAATTTGATTATATTAATATGACTTACTTCAGACAAGAAAATAAATGTATTTATGAAAATGGTATCCACATCTGTATATATTGTAATGTACACAGATGTATCCAAAATATCAAATGCACCAAAATATTTTCATAACTACATATATGCGTGTGCCTATATGTTAATAAAGCTCCTACTTGTTGACCTGCATAAATATAATTACACACACACACACTCACCCACACACACACTCACACACACCCACACTTATATATGTATATATATTATAGGAATATATACGCATATTATCTATCGATTAGCATATATATATATATATATATATATATATATATATATATAGCAATAAGAAAGTGGAGGGGAATAGGTGGTATTCATCAGCTTGCAGACATTGTATTGTGGCTGCAAGTTGATGAATACCACCTATTAATCCCCTCCATGTTCTTATTGCTATAAAAATTAATGGTAAAATATCTTTTTACTCGCACCCATTTATTGCACTTGGTAATGCAATGAAAAAGCACTAGTGCAATAATAATTGGGTATTCTTCCAGTAGTATATTCAATAGATGTTATTCCTTAGTCGGTTGGATTCACAACCCCTAACTTTCTTGGATATATATATATATATATATATATATATATATATATATATATATATATATATATATAATCTGTAATATATCGTTATATAATCTGTAATATATCGTTATATAATACAGACAGCCACATAATACACATACGTCTGTGTTTATGTATGTGTGTATATACATAATATTTGCATGCATATTTATATACATGCTAATATATATATATACACACACACATAGCAAGGATATATGTACATATATATATATACATATATATTTTTTTTATTTGAATAGATAAATAAAATATATATATATGTATGTATACATATCCTTGCTATGTGTGTATATATATACGTATTTGAATATATATAAATATGCCTGCAAATATTATGTATATACACACATACATAAACACACACGTACCTATATTATGTGGCTGTCTGTATTATATAACGATATATTACAGACTATATACATGTCCGAGTACATACAAGTACATGCGATTACTTTTACACCCACATATATGTATGTGTGTGTGTTTGTGTGTGTATCTATTTTTCTAGCCATCTATCCCTCTATATATATACATACGCACACACACGCACACACACACACACACACACACACATACACACACACACACACACATAATCACAAACATGCATGTATCCACTCACACATAATAACGCACAATTCACGAAGGTATATAACAGAAAATATATATTTAAATATATAAAGACTGCGAAATCCTGTCCATATGTGTATGCATACATGTATTGTATGCATGTGTATGTGTGCATGCATGCGTAGCTGCATGCGGATTTCTTTTTGTGAGTGTGTTATTGTGAATATTTGTAGTCTGTGTATGCGTGCGCGCACCCCTGACGCCTGACATTGCTTTAATGTGCTTTTAGAATCTTTCCATCCGTTTACTTGCGAAATAAATTAATTAAATGGAGTCGAGTGCATTGTGATCGAATTTACAATAACAGATGAACGAGAGTTGTATCAATTAATAAATAACCCATTAGCCGTAACCATCATGGGAGTGGTGGAGCAGACTCGTGTCTTTGGGGGATAAAAGAATGGCAAGGAAGAGAAAAGTTTCTCTGGCAATAGTTCAGCAAGAGGGAAGGAGAGAAAAGAACGCGATTAAGAAGATGAAGTTCTAAAGCGAAGCGGGAGGGGGGGGGGAAGAAAAGAAAAAAAACGAGGAAGAAAGAGAGGTAGACAGTCAGACAGACAGGTAAGGACACAGTGGAAATAAAGTAGACAAAGTTATACACATGCACAAATGCACATACGAATACACACACCAAGACATGCATATATATATATATGTATATATATATATATATATATATATATATATATATATATATATATATATATATATATATATACATACATACATACATATATGTGTATATATATATATATATATATATATATATATATATATATATATATATGTATATATATATAAGTATATGTATATGTACATATGTATATATATATATATATATACATATATATATATATATATATATATATTTATATATATATATATATATATATATATATATATATATATATATATATATATATATATATATATATATATATATATATATATATATATATATATTTATATATATATATATATATATATATATATATATATATATGGACTTAAATGTAAGTACATCATATTTATGTATGCGAAAGTGTGGATATGTGTATATGAGTATGCATGCACATATGTATGTATGTATGTATGTATGCATGTACGTATGTATGTTTGATTGATTGTATGAGAAGTCACATTGGGCGAATAGGATAATAAAGAGACTAACATGCAAAAAAGAGGACCGGAAAAAGAGACGTTGATAGGAAGAGATATAGTTACAGAGAGAAAGAGAAGTCTGAGAGAGAGTGTGAATGAGAGAAAGCGAAAGAGAAAAAGGAGCAATTGAGAACAATCTTTTATGTCCGTATGTATATGTATGTCTCTCTTACTTTCTCCCGCATTCATGTATATACAGAGAGAGACCAAGAGTGAGAGAGAGAAAGAAAGAGAGAGAGAGGCAAACAGGCTGATAGATAGATAGATAAATAGATAGATAGATAGACAGACAGATAGATAGATAGATAGATAGATATATATATATATATATATATATATATATATATATATATATATATATATATATATATATATATATATATATATATATATATATATATATATATATATATATATATATACATACATATATATACATATATATATCCATACATATATTTATATATGCACATATATAGAAATCTACTATATAGGTTACACACACACATATTCATATGTACTTCATACCTACATACATACATACGGAAACAAATATGATATACGTATATATATATATATATATATATATATATATATATATATATATATATATACATACATATACTCTTTTACTCTTTTACTTGTTTCAGTCATTTGACTGCGGCCATGCTGGAGCACCACCTTTAGTCGAGCAAATCGACCCCGGGACTTATTCTTTGTAAGCCTAGTACTTATTCTATCGGTCGCTTTTCCAAACTGCTAAGTGACGGGGACATAAACACACCACCATCGGTTGTCATGCAATGCTAGGGGGACAAACACAGACACACAAACACACACACAATATATATATATATATATACATATATACGACGGGCTTCTTTCAGTTTCCGCCTACCAAATCCACTCACAAGGCTTTGGTCGACCCGAGGCTATAGTAGAAGACACTTGCCCAAGATGCCACGCAGTGGGACTGAACCCGGAACCATGTGGTTGGTAAGCAAGCTACTTACCACACAGCCACATATGTATATATATATTGTTGTACTTGGGGATGGTCATACTGCCAGTTTAGCCAA
>NC_142944.1:55320608-55325608 GCF_046866305.1 Octopus bimaculoides
AGCCGCTGACAAATTACTGTGAGTGGATAACTGACAAGCCAACACTAAGAGAGATACGTGCCATAAGTAAAATAGTAAACAGAATGAATTGAATTTGTAAATATCAATAAATAGTAATAAAGCTTACAGTTATTATGATAGTGAATCATTGTAAAGAAAGAATAATGAGAGAGAAATGTAGTTACTGAGGGAGTATGAAGAGAACCAGAACGACAGACTAAGCGGAATAAGGACAGGAGGTAAGAAAGAAAGACTGAATGAGAATTGGAAATACATGAACCAGAATATGTAAAAGAGAGTCGAAAAGAAAGTTGATTAAGTATCGAAAATGAAAAACAGGAATGCGGAAATGGTGAAAGTGAGATAAAATAAGCAAGTAATTGATTAGGCAGCGGTGAGCGATGGGTGAAATTACAACAAAGACGGGAAAATATCAAACAGAGAATTTAATAGAGAAATAACAGAAATAAAAATACAAAAATAAGAAAGAAAAATCACGAGAACCGGAAAAGAATTAAATAAAGCATATGAATAAATGATTGCAATCAGAAGAAGACTATGAGAGAACGGAGTAAAAGAGAAAGAAGACGAGGGATGAGATATATACTTCAAGAGAGGAAGATGTATATATATATTTGAAATGTGATGGAGGGTTTGTATAAAAAAAATTGGGGAGATAGAATGATGCCTAAAAGAAACGATGAATACACGAGCGAAATCGTGAAGACTATTTTGCGCGAAGTTTCATTGGGAAGAGAATAGCATTAGCAAAAACGAGGCTGGAAAACACAATAGTTTCAAAATAACAACGTCAGCATCAACGTAGATAACGATTTGAGCAACAACATTGTTAATAATGCTTTATTTGCCACAGGGCAACAGTTAAAGAAACTATAAGAAGACAAATTACAAGACGGAAAGGGTTTTATTCAATCAAGAGAGCGAATCAAAAATATGGCAAACAACACTACAAGTTCAAAATATAAAGCTCGAAGAAATGCATTGGAATAGAACTACCACATTGGTTAGTCAGAATTCCCCACGAATCTTGCATTACATTAACAGTCTCAGGCAAGTGATTTCCCCTAGTTGTGCTTTTAATTCCAAAAACGGATACTGCGAATTGTACCATTCAGTCAGTCTATACCAGTCACATCTATTATTCAACATATTTACTGGAAAGCAAGATCTTGAGGTGTCTCAATTAGTGAAACTTGCAGAGATCGATATAAGATTAGCAAAATCGAAAAACGTCGCAAGTTATTAATTCTTGAACATTAAATGTGTGCATGCAGAATACCTGGTTGACGGTAGACCTATGGTTAACTGTATAATGGTCCCAAAGTGATGATGTTTTCAAAAAAACTATCAAACTAGAAGTTGTACATCAAAGTAGATGTTCCTGACTTCGGAATAATCAACCCATGTCATCCTACTCGACGTGTAGCGTCTCCTCGAGAAGGTCGTTGATCGTGTTCGCTCATGTTTCTTATTGTAGACATAAGCCCGTATCTTGTAACAAACTTTTATAGAGGGCAACGGCTGCCGTCCTACTATAACGCATTACCCAATAGGTGGAGGTCTATGAGCATAGGATTACAATTAGAAAGTTTGGAGTTCCGTCCTGTTATTCGCTTAAAGCGGAACTGTAAGTTCCTCAAAGAGATTAATTGTGAAGATCACAATATTCATACAACTTTCTCACTACTCGAATTCAGTAAAAGTTTGTGTAATTTTGCCTCGCCTTATCGATTTAGTGACGCAAAGGATGTTGGTAGATAAACATTTGACTATTGTAATGCGTTTCTTTTACTCAAAAATCAAACAACTTATGTTCAAGTCTGGGCAAACGGAAAGATTAGTCAGACAATTATGTCAGGTGGTAAATTACAGCAGTGGTGATGCAGGCATCAATTACCTCTAGTCTAACTTTCCAGATGAGTTCCTTTCCTGGTTAAAGCGGCCAACATTTTCATAACCTTGTCTAAATTCTTATAATTATGAAGATGTCACCCAAATCAAATTCCAATGACGTGCGCTTATCCGCAACACACAATCCTCTAGTTGCCATCGACTCCGCTGATCCAAGTCTCAAAGAACCATTGGAATTCATTCTGCATGTAACCAACAACTTCAAATTCCATAAATTCTCACAGTTAAGTCGTCCGAACATTTAGACCTGCTCTCTTGCATCCATATCCAGGCAGGATGCCTCGAAACATCTTTAGGTTCCTCAAGACAACAAAGTACAGAAGTGAAGAGACAAGACACCCTTGATTAAATGAAAGTGAGATTCTAGACGATTCGGATTGTAGCAGTTTATTATTCCCAACAAATATCGCTGATATAGCATCAAAGCTGTCTCAGAATATAGGATAAAATCTATTGTGCTGAACGCGATTCGTAGATAACTTCGGATTATTTTATTGAAACTTCCGACTCATTCTGTTTGTATAAGCCTACATGAAGTTGATTTGTGTTACCTACCATTTCTTCAATGTATCCACGTCAGATAGAGATTGTGATCGTTAGCTCTTCTAGGAATCACAAAGTACATGCATTTCCGACAAGTACCTCACATTTTGTGAACACTGTTGCCAAAATCTTAAGCATCTAATCGATGAGGTGACACTTATTGGCGTCCTTCTGTAGTAACTGGGAATTGTTTCATGCTATTGCTAGTTGCCGTAGGCGTAAGCTAAACCTCAACAAAATTAGCAAGCATAAAGGCTTAACACCCGTAGAGATTATCATTGAAACTCGCGGTCACTGGCTCTCGTGTGACCTTTGTATTATTGTTTTCTGCAAGTATATTTGGTATAATCTTATATCAATGTTGAGGTCAACAGAATAAAGAAGGGACTTTTTGGGCTGTATGTATATGTACATATATAAAGATATAGTGTTAGTAATTTGGGCAGTTTGCCATAAATGTCTACGGACGGTGTGCTTCTTGAAAACAAATGGGTTATGCTCGTATGCAGTGGTTGGCAATAGTAATGGAGCGATGTATGGCTTCATGGCTGATGAACAGTGAAAGCCTAAGAAACGAATTATTTTTAAGACTATGTTTCGAATTATCTATGTAACTGATAGCAAAGTTTGTAAGAAATGAAATCAAATGCCGGTTTAGTTATATATCCATGAAGTTAGTGAAACTGCAACATGTTGTTGACAACATAGTAGTGTCTCCATACATTAGAATCAGAAACTGAAAGAGATAGATAGTGCCAATATTTTTATGTGTGGTATTTCAGTAGAATTTTACGCATGCCTGAAACATCGGCCGAAAGCAAAACATTAAAATTGAATTGAAATATTGCCTGAAAATGACCTCAAAATTGTACGACCCAACCTCGTTTCCGAGGTTGTTTTATCAGAAAAAATAGTTGTTATGTAAAAAAAACATGCATTATTTGGTAGTCAAAAGAGTACTGAATCATTTGATCTCTCATAATTTAAATTGGGCAACTCAGTTTTCGAATACTCAAGGAATATACGCACACACACAGAGAAGCTTTTTGAAAGGGGCGAGTTTATGGCTGGATATTGGGGAAGGAGATGTTAGTGTTTCTTTAATAAAAAAGGAAAAAATTGTTTAAGATTCGTATTGCCTGTTTGTTTCTCCGTAGACTACCGAGAAAAAGATGTGGAAAAAAGTAAAAATGAAGAAATTGTGGTTGTGTGGAAGAAAATTAAAATATTGAGTACGTGATTTTTTTGGGGTGGGGGTGGGGGTGGGGGCAAATCCAAATCTCCTGTATGGAGAAAAAAGGAATATGAATAAATTTAGGGCAAAAATAAGTGGTGGGAGGTACGCAAATGTCATCTCAAACATGCTAGAAACAACAGGTAAAGGACAGGATTTGTGGGATAACTTCCTTATAAGTTTATATGGAAGATCAGGTTTTGAAATACCCTCATCACAAAAAGGAGTGATTGAATAGAAGAAGGTCATTTCCATTGGATTTGAGCAGTAATTTTACTCGCGCTCACAGCAAGAAATAACTTAATACATACATAACTTATACCAAGAGTGTGTGTGTGTGTGTACATGTCTCCGTGAGTGTGTGTCAGTGTCTGTGTGTTTGTGTGTGTGTGTGCGCGCGCATGTGTATGCCAAAGGAAGTTATTTTTACATTCCTTTCCTAATTCCAAATGTAGAAAAATGTTGAAGAATACTTTCAAAATTTCAGTTGAGCCGTGATTGTAAAGTGTGTGAAGAAATGTGTGCGCGTATTCGTAGGGTTGACGCGTCCGAGAAACATGTATGAATCATCTATATAATTGATTGCAAAGTGTGTAAAAAATTGAATGAAATCGAGGTTTCGTCATATATCGAAGAAGTTAGTGAAGTTGTAATATGTTGTTGACAACACAGTGTCTCCATGTTAAAGATAGCTTGTAATGATTGTTTCTCTTTCAACACATATACATTTATTGACTTCATTAAACTCTACCTTAACATTTAGCCCCCCACTTAGCTTCTTATCTCCTTCACCTTACTGTCGACATTACCCGCTTCTCCACCTCATTTCATTTCTCTTTCCGTCTGCCTCTTTCATCATGTTTCTTTCTCCTCCATATGTGAAGCTCCCGTAGTCCTCCATGCCTAATTAGCTGCAATCTGCTTTCCTAAATTACAGCATAAAACGCTGCTGCATTTTCATTAATTTCTCTCTAGTTAACAGTATCCGAAGAAAGATTCAAGTTCGAAACGTTAGACTTTCCACTCTCCAGGGCAAGTTTACTCTATTCGTCTTGTCGATGTTGTTGATATATATATATATATATATATATATATATATGGCCGTTAACATATGATTTCGTGTTTAACCAATGTCTTATAATAGTTACATGTCCATATTATATATAATAATATTGTTAACATAAGCTTTCAGATGACTACCTGCCCTTGTTTTTGTTTTAACTTTGTCGTCCAAATGTTGCACTAAATCATCAACGTTGTAGATCTGCTCTTGTACATCCTACAAAAGAGA
>NC_142944.1:55330608-55338108 GCF_046866305.1 Octopus bimaculoides
CGATAATCATAATAATAATCATAATGATTTCAAATTTTGGCGCAAGACTTTAAATTTGGGGGGAAGGGAGTAGTCGATTACATCGACCCTAATATTCAACTGGTATTTATTTTACGTACTCCGAAAGGATGAAAGCATAGTCGTCCTCAGCTAAATTTGAACTCAGAACATGCAGATGGACGAAATAGTTGCAAAACCTCTTGCCCAGCGTGCTAACGATTCTGCCGTCTAAACAATAATAATAATAATAATAATAATAATAATAATAATAATAATAATAATAATAATAATAATAATAATAATAATAATAATAAATCCCAGCAATGGCTGAGAAGCTCAGGACTCAAAGCAGAGACTGAAGGATGTTTAATTGCTGCACAAGACCAGAGCCTCCCCACCAGAAATTACCAAAACCACATAATGAAAAGAAACATAACTAGTAACTGTAGAATATATGGAGATCGACAAGAAACAATAAATCATATTATCTCTGGCTGCCCAGTCCTGGCTAAGAAGGAATATATTCACAGACACGACAGAGCTGGGACCTATATACACTGGAAGCTATGCCAACACTATGTAATAACAACAGAAAAAAGATGGTATAAACACACGCCAGAAAAGGTCACAGAAAACGAGAAAGCAACCATACTCTGGGATATGCCAATACACACAGATAGAGAAATTAAGGCCAATAGACCAGATATAGTTGTCAAAGATCATGAAGAAAAAAAATGCTTTCTAATTGATGTATCAATACCAGCAGATGACAACGTTTCTCTAAAAGAAATGGAAAAACTTTCAAAATACAAAAACCTGGAAATAGAGATAACTCGAATGTGGAATCTAAAAACAGAAACAATTCCTGTCATAGTAGGTGCCTTAGGTATAATAAAAAAATATTCAGACAAATACATAACAAAAACACCAGGACTTACAAATATATATAACATACAGAAAATTGCACTACTGGGTACTGCACACATTCTACGCAAAACACTTTCAATACAGTAAACATAAGAGCACCACAGCAAACCACAGCACATACCCAAGGTGCACAGAGCTGCGCTCGGTAGTGAAGTGAAAGCACGTTATAAAAATAAAACTACTGAACAATAATAATAATAATAACGTTGATGATAATGATGATGATGAGGAGGAGGAGGAGGTGGAGGAGGAGGGGAGGAGGAAAATACTAATAATATTAATAATAATAATAATAATAATAATAATAATAATAATAATAATAATAATAAGAAGAAGAAGAAGAAGAAGAAGAAGAAGAAGAAGAAGAAGAGCAACAACAACAACAACAACAACAACAACAACAACAACAACAACAACAACAACAACAACAGACGGACGGAAGGAAGTCTCAGAAAATCAAGTGTGAGTATCCGGAAGGGAGAAATAATGGAGAAAAAAAAGAAGGCTGGGCGCAAGGAGAAGAAAGGCTAAATGATGATAAAATGAGAGGAGGAAGCGGAGAGTAAAAGCAATCGATGTGAAAGTAAGGAAGGGAGAGTGACGGGGCGAAGTGTTATGCCATTTATAGAGACATGAATGAAGAGAGAAGAAAGAGAAGGGAAGGTGGAAGAAGAAAAGAAACTAAGATGATGCTGAAGGAAATGAGAAGGTGAAAGAGGGAAGCGGAAAGAGCGAGGAACGAAGGTTGATAATCATTTATCGAAACTCTTCCGGTTGAGAAAATAAAAACACCAACCAAAGAAAAAGAAAAATAAGCTGAAAGCTAAAAAATAAGAAAATAAATATATATAAGATACAGGACAAAAAATATCAATAAAAATAACGCGGCAGGGAAAGATTGTAAAAGAAAATCAAAAATAAATGAAAGAAGGGAGACGAAGAAGAATGAGAAAGGAAAAGAAAGAAAGAAAAAAAAACAGTAAAGGAAACCAAAAACGGCGGTGGTTGACGCAGGGACCTGTCAGTATGACACGTGGCTCTGCTAATCAAAGCAGTAGAAACATCCTGAAAAAACAATAACAAAGAAAATCATAAGAACAATAACAAGAGCAGGACATATATGTATATATATATATATATATATATATACGCATACAAACACACACACTCACATATATATATATATATATATATATATATATATATACATGGATATAAATACATATAGATATACATGCATATATACATATATATACATGTATATCTATATGTATATATATGTATGTATATATGTATATATAAATATGTGTGTGTGTGTGTGTGTGTGTGTGTATGTTTGCTGCAGGCAGGGTTCATCATTCTTGGCAGGGATTGAGTGGTGGTTATAGTGTGTGTGTGTGGGGTGGACACAATAAAAAGTGAGGGATCGGACGGGACGAGAACGGGACGAGATGGGACATAACTAGTATGTTGCGCCTGTGTGCACGTGCCTACACGTGTGGCACAGGATGTATGTTTACGTGCAAGTGTATCCGTGTTTGTGCGCGTGTGTATCTGTGTGAGTGTGTGTGTGTGTTTTTGTTTGTGTGCATGTGTGTGTGTGTGCGTTTTTGTTTGTGTGCGTGTGTGTGTCTGTCTGTCTGTCTGTCTGTCTGTCTGTCTGTCTGTCTGTCTGTGTCTGTGTTCGTGTGCGTGTGTTATTTCAGTAGTTGCAACAGAGAAATTAAATGAAAAGTGGAGAAATAGAAGAGATTAAGATCAGGTAAAATGAATTTTGTGTCGATAACGATGTAGAAAAAGAAAGAAAGAAAGAAAGAAAGAAAGAAAGAAAGAAAGAAAGAAAGAAGGAAAGAAAGAAAGAAAGAAAGAAAGAAAAAAGGAAAGAAACAAACAAACAAACAAACAAACAAACAAAGAATGACCGAGTGTCATATTGGTAACGAAATATTGATATTACCTCATATAGAAACTGAAAACTTTTGGAGCCAGTGTTGTCAAAACAATTGTTTTGTTTAGCAATAGATTATATTATAATGCTTAATGTTATTGTTACCGTGAATGGGTTGAGGACAGAAGCATCAGGACTGGTTCAACGATCCAAGAACTAACAATAGTTTACTAGTTTTTCCTTATGTTTCTTTATATTCACAGATCAAATCCGGATGGAGTTAAAATTTATTTAAATGTTAGAAGTTGATTACATTGATAATAAGCTTCAGACAAATTGCAATACGCTTGTTCGAAATAATAATATGGTGTCAAATTTAGGCACACGGCCAGCAAGTTTACAGGTTGAGGTAAGTTTATTACATCGATTCAAGTATTCAACTAATTGTTATTTTACCGATCATGAAAGGCTGAAAAACAAAGTGGACCCCGTTGGAATTTGCATACAGAGCATAAAAACAAAGAAGAAATGCCACTCAGCATTTTGGCGACGCACTTGAGAAAATTTATAATTAAACAATAAAGAGTTCAAAACGTTTAGAGAAAAAGGATGAACGTGTATATCGGCCCCATTACGTAACTGGTACTTTTTTTATGACCCCTGGAATATCGAAAGCCAAAACCGACCTCGGGAGACTTTGAACTGGTGGAGCATTGCTATCCATGACACGAAGACACCAAACAGAAGGCTATAGCAATAGTGTGTATACGAAAACTTAAAGAAAACATGTGAAATATATCCGTATACACAGGAGGATGAGTTGTAAAGTTCACAGACTGACTGTGAAAGAGTGATGCTAAAGCTGCAAAATCTTGTATGCAATGACATTCAAGCTGATATCGTTGCTATATCTGGCGATGAGGCTCCAGCTTTATCAACAGTGCAAAAGTGAGCCGTTGAATTTAATAGGGGAACAGAGAAACTTGAAGATAACCCAAGGTCTGAGCATCCTACAACTTCCATCACCGAAGCAGACATCTTGTTCACTACATGATGATGGATGAGAGGCAATTGATTATAAATCAAAAAGCCAATACTATTAGCATATCCTGTGAGAGAGTTGAGAATATTCTGCACTATAAACTTCGCATGACAAAGGTTTTTACTCGGATGGTGTCACGTCTTCTGACGCCGGATCAAAAGTGCATCGAGGCAGATCCAGGTGGTTTCCTTGCATGTTTCATAACGGAAGATAAATGTTGGTTTCATCACTTTGAGTCAGATACAAAGAGACAATGCATAGACTGGAAACACCATACTTTATCTGCTCCAAGGAATGCCAAAATCGTTTCATCTACAGGAAAGTTGATGGCCTCATTTTTTTTTTTTTAGAGGAAAAAGCATATGTTTATTGACTATCTTTGAAAGGGTCACACCATGGAGAGTACTATGACTACATACTGAGGTAGCTGCGAAAGGCTCTCAACACCAAACGTCCAGAAAAACCAGTGAAAGGGATCTTGTTTCATTAGGACAGTGTTCTAGTACAAAAGTCCTTGTTTGCAATGGCTGCTGTGCATGACTAGATTTGAACTGGTTGATCACACTCTCTACTCTCCTGGTTTGGTCCCATCTTGCTTCATCTGTTCTTCAACATGAAAAACCGCTTGGCTTGGAACCAGTATCGCAGTGATGCGATACTGGAATCATATCTGGTATGGATGATTTGGGGATCAAGAGAATAAAAGCACCAATAGGATCAAAGCGCTTCTATAACGACGAATAATTATACTGGAAGGAGAATTATACTGAAAATTAGACCTCATTTTATCACATTCCACGAGAGTGTCTTGGTCAGGCAATGAATGTTTCAGCTGACCCTGGTATGTATGTATACATCTATGTTGGTATGTGTGCATGTATTTGTATGCACATATAAGTATATAACTCGGGAAGATGTGGTTGGGAAGCAAGCTTCTTACCATGTATGTATATGTGTATATATATATATATATATATATATATATATATATATATATATATATATATATATATATATATATATATATATATATATATATATATATATATATATATATATATATATATATATATATATATATATATATATATATATATATATATATATATATATATATATATATATATATGTATGTATATATATATATATATATATATATATATACATATATAGTGAATCCAAACAACGAAGAACAAACAAGAAAAAAACAATAACACGAGGACATGGGACAAGTACTGTATTATCAGACGCTCAGGAAAGGAAAGAAAGATGATTTAACGTTTCGAGCCAAGCTCTTCTTCACAAATAGAGGAAAGTCCAAAGGGATGGAAGACGGAAGAAGAAAATCGACAACGATACACACGCGGTTACAATATATATATATATATATATATATATATATATATATATATATATATATATATATATATATATATATATATATATATATATATATATATATATATATATATATATATATACACATACATACATACATACATACATACATACATACATACATATATACATACATGTTAAGAAGCTCGGTTCCCAACTACATGTTCTAGAGTTCAGTCCCGCTGCGTGGCACATTGTGCTGTAGCCTTAGGCCAACCAAAGCCTTGTGAATGGAATTAGTAGACGGAAACTGAAAGAAGCTCGTTGTATATATATATATATATATATATAATAATAATAATAATAGTAATAATAATATTAGGGACAAAATCCAAAATTACAGGTAAAATCTCAATTAAAATCAATTTATAAAAAATTAAAATTAAATTGAGCTTTATAGATTAAATATATATAAAATATATAGTTTTAGGGAAAATAACCAAGTTTCAAGAACTCATCGATAAAAATCCACTATCACATATAGAAAAATTAATAATTAAAAGCACAATAAATGAGTATAATATAAAGTAAAGTAAATATTATAAGATAAATATAATAAAAAGATTACACGTGTTTCATAACTAATTTTCAAATAGAAAAGAAATTTAAATCGATTAAAATCAATTGAAATTATCGAAAATAAATTCTATTCAAAAATATAGCTAATCGTCAGATCGTAAGTAGAACAATAATTAGATATATATATCTCAACCAACAACAAGTACCAAATGAATTAATATGAAATACTTATTATATAAAGATAGAAAAATTATTAAAAATATCATAATATCAAAATAATAACCATTCAATAATCATCCCTTCATCCGTTATAATAACATGTATATTATATACATAAAACATCTTACATAAATTATCATTGTTTTAAATTATCATTGTTTTAAATTATCATTGTTTTAAATTATCATTGTTTTAAATTATCATTGTTTTAAATTATCATTGTTTTAAATTATCATTGTTTTAAATACAATTTGAACGAAGTTTAAGTTTTAAATAATAATGAAGATAAAATTAGTACATATTTAACCGGTGTAATAGTTAAAGCTATACTATTTAAAACTAAAGACGTTTATTTAATTATAATTAAAAATCAATTGAATAATAGAAAAATACAAGATTATTTATTTCTACAAACGTAATAATGAAAATATGAATGAAAAAACTATGAATTGAAAAGTTATGAATGAAACAATTAGGAAAGAAAAAAATCATTAAGAATAAAAGATTAAACATATATACTAGCAGAAATACCCGGCTTTGCCCGGGTTAAAGAGAATAATGAAATCTAAAAATGCCGTCTAGACTACGCAACCCTCAACTGTTAGTAGCTACGATACCATATTTCTACATTAATAACTCTTCAATCCATGCCAGCATGGAACATAGACATTAAGTGGAATGCCAGTCTCTCATCTGGAAAGGCCTTGAAATCAATGTTACCAACTGGGGACTGTGTGTGTCGCATTGATAATAAAAAGACTCAAAGGAGATCTGCAACGAAATAATTTTACTCAACACATTGCAAGTGAATCAGTGAAGGCAAAGATGCGTCTCATTTACTTGACAATTTATGCACCACATTGCAGAAATCACAATGTAAGTATATCTGAAAGGGTAGTCTTACACTGTTGTACCGTTGAATTACAAATAATGCTCATCTGTTATGTTCGGGTTAAAATTTCATCAACATCAAAAATATATGAATTTTCATGGGAGTTATGGCCGTTATGCATAGAATATAATTTCCAAATTTCATAAAGATCCGTTCAGTACTTTTGACGTAGATTTGGATAAGAAAACAAATGACTAATGTGTGTGTTTGTGTGCATGTGTATGTGTGTGATGGGTGTATATATGTATAGATATCTGTATGCATGTATATATATGTATATATGTGTACATATTACATGTACATCTATATATATACATCTACACATATGTATACATATACATGTATGCATATAGATCTATATCTATATATATATATCTTTACATATACGTGTACATATACATCTATATGTATACATATACATCTCTCTCTCTCTATCTCTCTTTCTCTCTTTCTCTCTCTCTCTGAAAGCATCTGTCATTACAGTATCGAAATGTGTGGGGACTATATGTGTCGCAGTGGTAATAAAAAGACTCAAAGGAGGTCTGCAACGAAATAATTTTACTCATCACTTTGCAAGTGAATCAGTGGAGGCAAAGATGAGTCACATTTACTTGA
>NC_142944.1:55343108-55345608 GCF_046866305.1 Octopus bimaculoides
TTCTTGAAGCGTTTGGAGCAATACTATCATCCCTCGGCCTGAACAACTTTGCTTCTGCAACCTCTGTACCTACAGAAATTTAGTCTTCTCTATCAAAGGGACATCCTTTACCATTAAGCAATTATTTGTTTGTGGGTGCAAGTCGACTATATGTATATATGTATATATATATATATATATATATATATATATATATATATATATATATATATATATATATATATATATATATATATATATATTTACACACACACACAGACACACACGCGCGCACACACACACATACACACACACACACACACATACACACACACACACACACACATATATATATATATATATATTTGAAGGTTTTAAACTTTTATATTTAAAAGAGATAGAGACTTCGAACTCGACAGATCCATATTCCATTTATTTACCATCCTATGTCAACATTTCTGTGCCCAAAACTATCCAGCGACTGATCCATTGGATGTCTGACGTTTGGCACTTCCTCAGGAATGGTTTACATCAGAACAAATTACGAAAAAACACACAAATAACGATCATAATAAATTATTAAATTATTAAAAGTTCGTTAGCTTCAAAATCCGCCATGTTTTCTTCATGTTAGAAATGTATATATAGGGGAGGTAACTCCTTAATTTTTTCTATTGTTACTGCTCTCCTGTGAATGTCTACTAGATTAATTTATTTAATTTAATTTTATTTATTTATTTATTTATTTATTTATTTATTAATTTAGTTATTAACTTGGTTATTAATTTCTTTTTTAGTATATTTATTTATTTTAAATTACTATCAATTATCCCCTATATGTAGATTATTTTTGTTGTCCCTAGAGGGTCCTCATGTCTATTATTCCATTTTATATTATTATTGGGTCTCCTCAAACGTCAGACATCCAATGGATCAGTCACTGGATAGTTTTGGGCACAGAAATGTTGACATAGAATGGTAAATAAATGGAATATGGATCTGTCGAGTTCGAAGTCTCTATCTCTTTTAAATATAAAAATTTAAAACCTTGAAATATAAATATAAACTGTGAGAACGACCCTTAGGGAATCTAGTCAATGATCCCCTAGGGTAAAGTCTTATGCTATATTGGTAACGGTTACAACATCCTTTGGAAAATTATATATACATATATATATATTATTAGCCATGATATGAGTGCGAGTTCACCATCCCTATAGGTTGTTTTAGTGCTTCTCCTGGCCTTATCCTCTATAGGTTATCTCATCTCAATAATACGGCACTTTTCCTCCTTGAAAGCCTGTATTTTGTGTTCCAGTTAGGTCTGAGGCTGCTTCTGTTTGCTGCTATGTCACTTGCTGAGTGCGAGTGGGTTAGGGTTAGGGTTAAATCGGATCCAATACTTATTAGGAAGTTTAATTTATCGACGCTTGAGGAAGGAATAATTTGTTGTTGTCGGTAAGATTTCAGATTATCTGAGCTTTTCATTCTTAATGATTCGTGATGATGATGATGATGATGGTGATGATGATGATGATGATGATGATGATGATGATGATGATGATGATGGCGACGACGACGACGACGACAATGGCGACGACGACGATGATGATGTTGATAATAATAATAATAATAATAACAATAACAACAACAACAACCACAACAATAACAACAACAACAACAACAACAACAACAACAACAACAATAATAATAATAATAATTATAATAATAATAATAATGATAATAATAATAATAATAATAATGGAGTTTCTGATTTAGGTACAGGACAGGAATTTGAAGAAAAGTTGTTACAGAATATACAACGATGCAATGACACGGTTGATAGTATCATCTCTGGTTACCCAGTGTTTGTCAAATTTAAATATTTGTACAAATGTAATTAAATGTGTAGCTATATCCACTGTGTAGTATGACAACAATTCGATGTGAAAATAATACGAAGTATACATGTAATAAACACAGTATATGACCGCGAACTCATCACAATCACTTGGTATGCGATCGTCAAAAGATCAAAGCAAACTCTCAAATCATAAAAACTTGAATGAAGAAAAGGATCACTGATATCATAGCAATTTCTGACCAATACATTGCTTGAAAAAATGTGGGTATCTATCAAAGCACAAGAATCTGGAAATCGAAATATTTCAAGGTGTAGAACATGAATTTGGAAACAGAGCCAAGCATAAATGTAGCTTCAAATAAGATTAATATTAAGGAAAGAAAACGAAAGAAACGAGGATTTACAAAACTAGCTAGCAGTGGTTTGAGAGATCAAAGAGGGAAGTTTCTGTTCTGAGACCTTTCAAACCTTCAGCATCACACAACTTCTAAAGCTATCAGAAGGAAAGAGCTTTCTCTGTGCGATTAAATGTCTACAACAGAACAAATCACGAATGCCAACTCTCCACAAGAACGCATGCACTCTTTGCAATTCTGCAGTCAGTTTCGTTCCTGTTCATTTCCAATCGGTAGTTCTTGATAACACTGTCAAGTAAAG
>NC_142944.1:55350608-55368108 GCF_046866305.1 Octopus bimaculoides
GTATAGGTGATGATAACTGAGGTTAGTGATAATGATGATGATGATGATAGTTTTTCAGTGGGCAACAGAACATAAAAATCTATAGAGTTTTATACTGAAATAGTCTAGAAATCTCTTATTTCGTTCCCAATGTAATTCAGATCATATCACTCGCTTTCGAAAGTAGATATAATAACACCTAGAAGTTTCATTGCTATGATTGTAATTGTACAAACACATGATATTGCCCTATTTACTTTAAGTATCCAGAGTGAAATGTAATGTGGACACAATATCATCAAACAAAGCTTACTTGAGTGTTTAACTGCGACTGGATTCAAATACATATCTAGTGAATATTTCTATTCAATTAAACAAGTCACAGAAGATCACAATTACAATATAACAATGACGCTTAAACTATCAAAAATATTGACAAAACCTTCCGAACTCTCAAGAAACAAACTCCATCAAGTCCGCAACAGTGCACAAAAATGACGGTGAGCTGATTAGTACATACCAATATATTTGAGAGACAAAGAATCCTGAATTGCCGAATAACTAAGAATATGTCGTCACACGTCAACAGACCTTTTCTTAAAAGATTCTCATCCAGAAGGGAGATTTTAATGAAATATAATCGACAAGAGATTATTAGAGAGATCTTTCAAGAAACATTCACACGAAAAGAGGGCCTCTTAGGTGATTATGATGAAAGAGGTTTTGCAGTGGACATGACTGAAATAAATTAAGAGAAACACCTTTTCAGCCAAGCCTTCATCAACTTTTTCAAGCTTCATTTGAAAAGGGAGGTACAGGAAGAGGGAGGGTTATTGACCCCTACCCCAAAGAACACACATTTTGTAAAAGGAATGTTTCATGTAGCGAGAATCACTCGAAAGAATATAAGTGAAGTAGGATAGAACTACCGTATAGTGCTGCTACTGAACAGGGTAACACGGAAACTTTTGGATTCCTTGAATGGTGCTGCGGGTCGTTTCTAGCCAATTGAGACATCATGTATTATATTTTTTTATTGATTTTTATTGACTTCTTTTTCACACCTTTATGTAAATTCCTGTTGTCTTCTTCGCATTGGTCAAAATAATTTTGCTGCCGTTGTAACATATCAAGAAGTTATTATTATTATTATTATTATTATTATTATTATTATTATTGTTATTATTATTATTATTTTATGTTTGACTTTTGTTTTGCATTTGTACAAGTTGAATCAAGAGACAACAAGTTAGAAGTTCATGTCGGTGTTATGCCTAGGGTACCATATATTTCGATTTGTACAGTTTTGTTCAAGTGAATCTTTATGAAACCATAAGAAAATTATGTTTGCTTTAACATTTGAGATCACATAGACAGTATTTTACGTAGGATATGGGCAGTTCCCATGAGCACTATCTTTTGAACTTCAGCCATTTTGGGGTTTCCTGGTATCTGAGCTAGGTAGTAATCAGCCCCTTTCGCTGTCATTCCCAGGGCACCTATGACAATAGGTTTTGTTTTCGTCTTCAGATTCCACATTTTGCTAATTTCTATTTCAAGATCTTTATATTTGCTCAGTTTTTGGTAGGTCTTGACAGATACGTTTATATCGATTGGGACAGTCATATCAATGAGGAGGCATGATTTATGTCTGAAGTCTTTCAGTATGATGTCTGGCCTATTTGCGTCTATCTTTCTGTCAGTTTGAATGGTGAAGTTCCAGAGGAGTGCAATGTGATCATTTTCAAGTACTAGGGGTGGTTTGTGTTCCCACCAGTTTTTATCATGGGGCAAGTCCAGGTTTTTGCATATTACCCAGTGAATATATTGTGAAGCTCTATCATGCCTGTTGAGATACTCTGTAGGCGCAAGCAGACTGCACATGGAGACAACATGATCGATGGTCTCATTTTGTTGTTGGCATATACGACATAATGGGGAGCTGCCGTTCATTAATATGTTGGCCTGGTAGGTCTTTGTAGGTAGGCATTGATCTTGAGCTGCTATGATAAACCCCTCTGTTTCTGATTTCAAGTCAGAGGCCATTAACCATTGGTGGGTAAGGGCTTTGTCAATATCTGCATTATTCGCTCTCTTTGGGTATTTGCCATTGAGAGGTTTTCCATGCCATTTTTCAGTCATAATATCTAAGGCAGCAATTTTTGCACGGGTTTTCAAGCGCTTAGCTTTTTCAGCAGTTGTTTCTAGTTCGTCTAATTCTTGAATTTGTTGCAATTGGAATTCACTTAGATAGTCCCTTGCCTGTTTTGTTACTGAGTAAGATGCTTTCTTGCTTTCATGTTTTAAGACAAGTTTTATCATCCAGTCCTCAGAGTTTTTCAGATAGGTGTCTAGGCCAATTGTGGCTACCTTCATTGATAATGCCAGCTGTAGAGGTTCTCGGCCTCCCTCTTTTCTTGGTAGATAAAGACGTTCTATATCTGCCTTAGGGTGGTGCATTCTATGCATTGTCAACAGATATCGTATTTTATTATTATTATTATTATTATTTTTTTATTTTTTTATTATTATTATTATTATTATTATTATTATTATTATTATTAGTCTTATTTTTATCATGTGCTTTCACCGCACTACTGTGGTTTGTTGTGATGCTCTTATTTTTTACTGTATGGAAAGTGTTTTGCGTAGAATGTGTGCGGTGCCCAAGTAGTGCTATTTTCTCTACGTTATATACATTTGTAAGTCCTTGTGATTTTGTTATGTATTTGTCTGAATATTTTTTAATCATAACTAATGCACATGCTATAATAGGAATTGTTTCTGTTTTTAGGCTCTACATTGGCGTTACCTTTATTTCCAGATCTTTTGATCACTCGCAGCAGACACTTGTTTACGTATCATGCTTCAACAACCCTGTGCAGAACTCTTGTAATGATAATTTTTGAAGGTGTTCTACCTTTACATTTGTGCCAATTTTGTCTCTTTGATCTTGTCGCCACCGGGACGTGCTACGTGGGTTATCATTCAATTTTTTTTTCTGTTAACCACAACAATATATGACTTCCGATGTCTGATCTGATGGTCACACTGATTCATTGCTTCCCACAGGATTTTGCAGTTTTCATTCTTGGTAACTCTTTCTAGAGTTTGGTTCAACCACATCCTTGTTCTTTGTAGGTCGTGATTTCTACAGAATTCCCAACGGATCATGACTGGGACAGTCATATCAATGAGGAGGCATGATTTTTTCTGAAGTCTTTCAATAGGATATCTGGCGTATTTGCCTCTATCTTACTGTCAGTTTGAATGGAAAAGTTCCAAAGGCGTGAGATGTAATCCTTTTCAAGCACTTGAAGCGGTTTGTATTCCCACCAGTTTTTTATAATGGGGCAGGTCCATGTTTTTGCAAATTACCCAGTGAATATATTGTGAAGATATATCATGCCTGTTGTGATACTCTGTACGCGCAAGAAAAACTGGACATGGAGACAACATGATCAATGGTCTCATTTGTTGTTGATATACACGACATATTGGAGAACTGCCGTTCTTTAATATGTTAGTCTGGTAGTTCCTTGTAGGTAGGCATTGATATTGGGCTTCTATGATAAAGCCTTCTGTTTCAGATTTTAAGCCAGAAGCCATTAGCCATTAGCTATTGATGTCAACATCGGCATTATTCGCTCTCTTTGGGTATTTGCAATTGAGATGTTTTTCTTGCCATTTATCAGTAAGAGTATCTAAGGCAGCAGTTTTAGCACGAGTTTTTCATAGGCTTAGCTTTTTCTGTGCTTGATTCCAGTACGTCAAGTTCTGGAATTTGTTGTATTTGGAATTCAGTTAGATATTCCTTTGCCTGTTTTGTTACTGTGTAAGATGCTTTCTTTTTTTTTTTTTTTCATGTTTTGAGACAAATTTTAACATCTAGTCCTCAGACTTTTTAAGGTATGTATCTAGGCCAATTGTGTCAATCTGCATTGTTAATACCAGATGTAAAAGTTCACGGCCTCCCTCTTTTCTTGGCAGATAAAGTTCTATTAGGTTGTCAGGTAAGTTATTGCGGTTCTTAACGTTTAAATTCAGATGCACATATCTCGGCTCAAACAAAACTTTATTAATCGAAATAAACACCATCAGAATCAACACACTTTTTCCAACGCGAAACAAGTTTATTTATGCCAGCAGCGTAAAAATCCTGCGTTCTGGTGGCGATGAAGTCGTTGAAGGCGTGTTTCGCATTTTCTTGGTTTTTGAAGCCTTTCTCACGCAGAAAGTTGTCGAGATTCTTGAGAAGGTGGTAGTCGGTAGGTGAGAGGTCTGGTGAGTATGGCGGATGAGGTAGAGTTTCGTAGCCCAATTCGTTCAACTTCTGCAGGGTCAGTTGTGCGACGTGAAGCCGAGCGTTGTCGTGGAGAAGAATTGGTCTTTTTCTATTGACCAATGCTGTCTGTTGTAGCCGAAGTTTCTTATGCATTTCATCCATCCGCTGACAGTACTTCTCCGCCGTAATGGTTTCACCTGGATCCAAGATGCTGTGATGGATGAGACCGGCCGTAAACCACCAAACAGTCACCATGGCCTTCTTTTGGTGCAACTTTGGCTTCGAGAATATGGAAATTTTGCGAATTTGCTTTTTGTGCATGTTGTATTCAACGTTCCGGGAAAAATCGCCTAATTATTCAGAAAGAAAAAGGGTAAGACGATTAGATAGAGCGAAAAACGGGCTTTAAAATTATATATAAAGTCAAAGTAATTTAACGAAAATTAATTTGAAAATATATCATTTAAAATCAAAATTAAAAATTCCGCAAGAATTTTCTTGACATCCTAATATATCTGCCATAGGGTGGTGCATTCTATGCACTATCAACAGTTTTCGTATTTTTCTGTCATGATTACATATTTCAGTAATTGACCAATTAATTCAAAAGATCCCTGAATAAGGATTGTTTAAGGATGTTGAATGAAATGCCCATGTTTCCAGAGGTGAATTATTCAAACCCCCAAAGAATTCCTTTCAACACATGGGTATGATGTTCTCTCACTACTTTTGCTCATGATCAGAGATGCACATATTGTCAGCCACTAAGGGTCATGCTCAACTGGTTAATGTCAAACGATTGACAAGCAATTCTGTTGTATTAAGCAGAATATTTGCTGTAGCCCATCTTTTATACCAAGACAATTATTATTAAGGTGGCAAGCAGGCAGAGTCATTAGCACGCCGGGAAAGATGCTCTGTGGCATTTCGTCCGTTTTTACTTTCTGAGTTCAAGTTCTGCCGATGCCATCTTTATTTTTGATCCTTTCGGATTCGATAAAATTAAGTACTACTAGTTTAGCAATGATGTCTACAGTATGGAGTAAATCCTTCCCTCCAAATTGCTAGTCTTGTCCCTAGATTAGAAATTGTTATGATTGCTTTCATTACTTGTTACTAGAGATTGAAAAGTGTTGACCTAATGCATACACATTTTCGGCAATATATAACGTGATGACTTGATTGCCGTTATGCTTTGTTTTCCTCGTCATTTTGTTTTGTTTGCATATATTTTTATCCGTTTGTATTATTATTTTGTTTCCTTACTTTAGCTTATTGTGAATTCCACCCAAACCTCTACTTGCTTCCACAATCCTACAAGCAACTCTTCAAAACACCTCTTTCAAACATAACACCGTCACAAAGTACATTTTTACATATGCATACATACATGCATACATGTATGCATGCATGCATGCATACATACAAACACACATATATATATATATACAAACCTGTACATACATACATACTTACGTACTTACATTTTTGTTGCAGTTGAAATTTCAATGAAGAAGCCTTGGATTTAGGTTAGAAACAGGTTCTTTCGCTATTGACAAGAATTCTTGAAATAAAACCGAATAATCACATACATACATGCATGCATACATACATACATACATACATACATACATACATTCATACATACATACATGCACATACACATGCGCACATATGACTAATATTCACCTACGGTAACAATCATATACACTCAGAATTTATCAGACTTATGTCTCCATAAAAATCCCTACACAGATATTCCTTCCTTAACACTCATCTATGTGAATACGTCCTCTCATCTAAAAGTGATATATAGACTCGTACAATTTTATACGTACGGCCACATACATATAGACATGTATTTACAACTGCATGCAACACATAAGTTCATAAATACTCATACACATCGAGTAACATATTCATCGGCAGAAACATATATGCGAACACATATGCACGCGTGCGCGCATACACACACAAAAACACACACACATTCTCACAGACGCACACACACGCACGCACGCACGCACCCACGCACATGCGATGATACAAAGACACTCAGTGATCACAGATTTTCTGACACCCTCCTTCATTCTGTATTGAAAACCATATTGTAATAAACTGCTATACGCCCCAGGATTTGGGGTAGACGTGAAAGTTTCTCCTATTATTTGTTCACATTATTAACTGACAATGATCTGATATTCATGATTCATACCTCTCGCCCCACCCCTCATATTCTTATTAAATAGTCATAATGGACATGCACAGATATACACGTAATCACACTCTTTTACAAGCATATTTTCACATACACATATGCACTCACCGATGGACTCATACCTATACCCATGCACATTCATGTGCACGCATACACACACACACACACACACACACACACACACACACACACACACACACACACACACACACACATACACACGCACATACGCATACAGAAATCAGCTTATCCACCTTCATACTTTTAATGTATACATCATTCGTACCTGCAAATGTATATATATAGACACTTATGCGTGCATGTATGTGGTAGGTTTATAATGATGTATATCCATATGTACTACCACACTGATGCAAAAGCATGCACTGATACTTTCAAATGCGCGTAAATACACACAAAAATATACGCTCCCATCACCAAACACATACATGCATTATCAGAGCAACATACTACAAGCGTTTAAACACCAATAGTAACACATACGTAGTCGCACACATATGCACCATCATTCGCAGACATACATTCACACAGATACAACAGGGTTACATACATTGATGAGTTTACATCAACATCAATATTCATACTACATTGCACATACACAAACACATGCTTTCTCGTGTAAATATTCAGCATACATAGATGCATGGACATTCAAGACAGAAACACACATGCACTCATATACAACGCGCATGGATGAGCGAACATATATAAACACACAGACATGCAAAACACGCATACACTTACACATTGAGGCTTATAAACATGTATGCATGCATCTATGCACTCCTGCATGCATGCATACACGCTGGCACATGCAGAAAAATCAAGTTTAACATTCAACGAAGCGTATTTAGGAAATGAACACATACTTTCGTTTCTTTGCTCCCTACATTCATATTGCTTATCAAATGCCAATGTTTGAAGCCATTCTCACACCCATTCTTCTATACACTGGGTTTAAGCTTCTATTGCTTTGATCGCCAATTCCTGTTTCTCAAGTTACACCTAAAATTTAAGACTTTGTTTTGTTCTAGAAAAGAAGTTTTGTAGGTATTAACATTACTGAACTGAAATTCGGAACAGGAAAATACGGTTGTTTTCAAAAATCCACAGGAAAAATCAGATCTATGTATGTATGTATGTATGTATGTATGTATGTATGTATGTATGTATGTATGTATGTATATATGTATGCATATGTATATATATATATATATATATATATATATATATATATATATATGTATGCATGTGTGTATGTATGCTTGTATGTATGCATGTGTTTATGTATATATACAAGTATGTATATATGTATATATGTATGCATGTATGTATGTATGTATGCATGTATGTATGTATGTGTATATATGTATGTATATGTTCAATCATGTATTCATTTATGATCATAATTATTATGAGGTTGCTGTTGATGTTATTATTATTAAAAATCTAAGAGAATAGTAAACCAAAAGGTACAGTCATATTATCGATCAAACTAAGCAACGTGACCTACTATTGCATCGACTTTAAGCGTCGTCGATTTAAAAGACTAACCGAAAAACGTGCGGTAAAGAGTTTACAGCACAACGCAATCTACGAAACTCTACGATCCCAATTTAATTGACTTCAGGTTGAATAGCCCATCCCGTTCAAAAGGTCCGTATATAAGGGTTGTTTAAAGATATTGAAAGAAACATCCATGTTACTAAAGTAGAAATATCGAAACTACAAAAAATTCCTTTCCACTTATGAATATGATGTTCCTCCACTACTTCTGCTAATGCTCATAGGTGCTCATATCGTTAGCCACTAAGAGGCGTGTTCAACTGACATTCAAACAACCGACATGCAAATCTGCGGTATTGAGCAGAATATTTGCTATTATTATTGTTGTTGTTGTTGTTATTATTATTATTATTATTATTATTATTATTATTATTATTATTATTATTATTATTATTATTATTATTATTATTATTATTATTATTATTATTATTATTATTGTTCAGTAGTTTTATTTTTATAACGTGCTTTCACTTCACTACCGAGCACAGCTCTGTGTGCCTTGGGTATGTGCTATGGTTTGTTGTGATGCTCTTATGGTTACTGTATTGAAAGTGTTTTGCGTAGGACGTGTGCAGTGCCCAATTATTATTATTATTATTATTATTATTATTAATGAATGAGAGAGCAGTGCATGCTATCAAATGACACTGGGGTAAAATGTACGAAGCCCAGTATAACCATCATGACTACCCGTCTGATAAGGGTACACCAGGCACGTGCATCACAACCATATGTGCGCGACATGGTGATCCCATTTATTATTATTATTATTATTTTTATTTTTATAACGTGCTTTCACTTCACTACCGAGCGCAGCTCTGTGCGCCTTGGGTATGTGCTGTGGTTTGCTGTGGTGCTCTTATGTTTACTGTATTGAAAGTGTTTTGCGTAGAATGTGTGCAGTACCCAGTAGTGCAATTTTCTGTATGTTATATATATTTGTAAGTCCTGGTGTTTTTGTTATATATTTGTCTGAATATTTTTTTATTATACCTAAGGCACCTACTATGATAGGAATTGTTTCTGTCTTTAGATTTCACATTCGAGTTACCTCTATTTCCAGGTCTTTATATTTTGAAAGTTTTTCCAATTATTATTATTATTTTCATTATCATCATTATTATTATTTTATGCTTGACTTTTGCTTTGTATTTGTACAAGTTGGATCCAAGTCTCACCCAGAGACCTCAAGAGACAACAAGTTAGAAGTTCATACCTAGGGTACCAAATATTTGGATTTGTACATAGTGTTGTTCTAGAGAATGTTTAAGAAACCATAAAAACATTGTTTCTTTTAAAATTTGAGATCACATAGACAGTATTTTATGTAGGATATTGGCAGTTCCCATGAGCACTATCTTTTGAACTTCAGCCATTTTGGGGTTTCCTGGTATCTGAGCTAGGTAGTAATCAGCCCGTTTCGCTGTCATTCCCAGAGCACCTATGACAATAGGTATTGTTTTAGTCTTCAGATTCCACATTTTGCTAATTTCTATTTCAAGATCTTTATATTTACTCAGTTTTTGGTAGGTCTTGACAGATACGTTTATATCGATTGGGACAGTTATATCAATGAGGAGGCATGATTTTTGTCTGAAGTCTTTCAGTATGATGTCTGGCCTATTTGCATCTATCTTTCTGTCCGTTTGAATGGTGAAGTGCGATGTGATCATTTTCAAGTACTGGGGGTGGTTTGTGTTCCCACCAGTTTTTATCATAGGGCAAGTCCAGGTTTTTGCATATTACCCAGTGAATATATTGTGCAGCTCTATCATGCCTGTTGAGATACTCTGTAGGCGCAAGGAGACTGAACATGGAGACCACATGATCGATGGTCTCATTTTGTTGTTGGCATATACGACATAATGGGGAGCTGCCGTTCATTAATATGTTGGCCTGGTAGTTCTTTGTAGGTAGGCATTGATCTTGGGCTGCTATGATAAACCCCTCTGTTTCTGATTTCAAGCCAGAGGCCATTAGCCATTGATGGGTAAGGGCTTTGTCAACGTCTGCATTATTCGCTCTCTTTGGTCATAACATCTAAGGCAGTAATTTTAGCACGGGACTTCAAGCGCTTAGCTTTTTTCTGCGGGTGTTTCTAGTTCGTCTAATTCTTGAATTTGTTGCAATTGGAATTCACTTAGATATTCCTTTGCCTGTTTTGTTACTGAGTAAGATACTTTCATGCTATCATGTTTTGGGACAAGTTTTAGCATCCAGTCCTCAGAGTTTTTCAGATAGGTGTCTAGGCCAATTGTGGCTACCTTCATTGATAATGCCAGCTGTAGAAGTCCACGGCCTCCCTCTTTTCTTGGCAGATAAAGACGTTCTATATCTGCCTTAGGGTGGTGCATTCTGTGCATTGTCAACAGTTTTCGTATTTTTCTGTTAACATTACATATTTCAGTAATTGACCAGTTAACGATATTGAAACTGTAAGTCACGACTGGTATGGCTAGAGCATTGATCGCTTCGATCCTGTTTCTTGCGTTTAGCTCTGTCTTCAGTATTGCTCTCACCCTGCGACAACATTCTCTTTTGATCTTTTCCCTCATCACTTAATGCTTGATATTGTCCCCTTCAATTATCCCTAGTTATGTGTATCTCTCCACTGGTTCTAACTCTTTTATGACATTTTGCTGGTCAAGGTTCACATTAGATGCTTTTGCTATTTTTTCTTTGGTAAAGGTAGCTTTTGCACATTTATCAAGGCCAAATTGCATCCTGATGTCATCACTGAATTGTTTAACAATCGCTAGTAGGCCTTTGAGTTGTTGGTCATTTTTTGCAAAGAGCTTTAAATCATCCATGTAAATGAGGTGATTTATATTTTTATCAAATATTTTATAACCATACTGTGCATCATTGAGCAATTTTGAGAGCGGTATTAGGGCTAGACAGAAGAGGAGTGGTGATAGTGAGTCACCCTGGAAAATGCCACATGAAATTCTTACGTTTCCAGCATTTAGAGATTCATTGTCATTGTTCAACGTCAGTGTGGTTCTCCATGATCTCATACTTACAGATAAAAAGTTTCGCAGAGTAGGAGCTATTTAATACATTTCCAGACATTTCCTAATCCAACTATGTGGTAGGCTATCAAAGGCCTTTTTATAGTCTATCCAGGCTATTGACAAGTTTTTTTGTGGCTTGTGACAATCTTCTAAGATCATCTTATTGATGAGTAGCTGATCTTTACAACCATAAGATCCACGTTTACATCCCTTTTGCTCATTAGGGAATATGCTACTTTCTATTAAAAAACTATAGGTGTTCTCGGTTAGGACATATGTTAGCGTCTCATACATTGTTGTTAAGTAGGTTATGGGGCGATAATTGTTTGGTTCGTTTGTTTCCTCATACTAGGATTTTGCAAAACATCGTTGTAAAGTTTTGTTAGCAGTTCATGGCTCTCTGGGAAGGCATTCAACCAGAAGTTAGGAATTTTATCCTTTCCTGGAGACTTCCATTTGCTTGATCTCCTGAGAGCAGATCTTATATCTTCTACCTTGACCCCCTCCCACTTTTGCTCCTCTAAGGAGTCTAAGACTGTAGATATTCTATCAATCCATTGTGTGTTTCATCTTCTGCCCAGATTTTATTCCAAAATTCCTTCACTTCTTCTTTTGATGGGACAGACTTTATTGTTACTGATGTTTTCCCTATCTTCCTGTAGAAGTTTTTGGGGTTATTTTTGAACATGTTATTATCTCTGAAGAACCTAACACGCTTTTCACACCTTGCTATACGGGCAGCTTTAGCACATACCTTTTGTTTGATGGTTTTATTATTATTATTATTATTATTATTATTATTATTATTATTATTATTATTATTATTATTATTATTATTGCCTTTACACAGCTTCTAACGCTGGAGATGTACTACAGTGTCAACTGTTCACTACCAGTGAACTAAGGTAGCATCTCTTATTTTTCGAGCATCTTCCGGAGTATTCGAGTGGTTCCAAGCAGTACTGTTTTCTGCAAGTGCTCCACCCTTATTGTGGCTCCTATTTGTTCCTCGTACTTCTTGAGATTCTTTGCTCACAGAGCTCTGACAAATATTGGTACTACTGCTACCTTTTTCATCGACCAAAGCTGCTTAACTTCCCAAGCTAACCTATCATATCGCACAGCATTTCTTTCTTCTTTTTCGTGATTTTTCAGGCTTCTCCTCCTCCTCCTCTTCGCTTTCGTTTGCTCTCCGCGCGGCGGCGGCGGCGATGGCAGCAGCGGAAAGGCCGACGTGTCGGCTGCGATACGAGCCACGCGGCCGGTACCGTACCCGTGAGTTTGCGATCGAAAGCGCTGTCGGCCGGGAGTGTGTGCGGCCTAGCCGGCGGACTAGGCGGACGAGAAGGAAGCGATTGGGAGCGAGCAAAAAGAATGCGGACGCTTCGGCGGCGGACTGCCGCCGGCGAGATGGAAAGGCCGACGTGTCGGCTGCGATACGGGCCGCCAAGGCGGACGAGAGAGATATTGATGTTCGTGGAGCCGCAAAGCGTGCAGCACCGTCGGCCTAGCGCACTGTATTCGGGCGGACGCAGGCTGGGTGAAAACTGCGCGGTCGGCAGCTGCCAGAGAGAGAACGAGAAGGAAGCATAACGACAGCGGAAACGATTTGCGGGCTTCGTTCACCGCTGATGACGCCGCTTCTACTTGCTCGTTGCTCGGCTGAGGGTGAGGCTGCACTGTTAGAGGGCCGACGATTGCGAGGGGGCCCGGCCGCGGCTTACGAAACCGGCTGGATGGCGCCGGAAAGGCGAGGAGGAGGCGACGACGACGGCGATGTTGGCCGGCCGACGCCAGGAAGGAAGACTAGAGAGATATTGATGTTCGTGGAGCCGCAAAGCTTGCAGCACCGTCGGCCTAGCGCACTGTATTCGGGCGGACGCAGGCTGGGTGAAAACTGCGCGGTCGGCAGCTGCCAGAGAGAGAACGAGAAGGAAGCATAACGACAGCGGAAACGATTTGCGGGCATCGTTCACCGCTGATGACGCCGCTTCTACTTGCTCGTTGCTCGGCTGAGGCTGAGGCTGCACTGTTAGAGGGCCGACGATTGCGAGGGGGCCCGGCCGCGGCTTACGAAACCGGCTGGATGGCGCCGGAAAGGCGAGGAGGAGGCGAGGAGGAGGCGACGACGACGGCGATGTTGGCCGGCCGACGCCAGGAAGGAAGACGAGAGAGATATTGATGTTCGTGGAGCCGCAAAGCGTGCAGCACCGTCGGCCTAGCGCACTGTATTCGGGCGGACGCAGGCTGGGTGAAAACTGCGCGGTCGGCAGCTGCCAGAGAGAGAACAAGAAGGAAGCATAACGACAGCGGAAACGATTTGCGGGCTTCGTTCACCGCTGATGACGCCGCTTCTACTTGCTCGTTGCTCGGCTGAGGCTGAGGCTGCACTGTTAGAGGGCCGACGATTGCGAGGGGGCCCGGCCGCGGCTTACGAAACCGGCTGGATGGCGCCGGAAAGGCGAGGAGGAGGAGGCGAGAGAGATATTGATGTTCGTGGAGCCGCAAAGCGTGCAGCACCGTCGGCCTAGCGCACTGTATTCGGGCGGACGCAGGCTGGGTGTGCATACTATATCTATGACCCAGCATAGCTTGTTTTCTTTCTCAATTAACACTATGTCTGGCTTCCTATTTTCTGTCTCATGATCGCACTGAATCATAAAATCTCATAGAATCTTTGCATTTCTATTTTCGACAATGCCTTCAGGTTTGTGCACATACCAATTTTTTGCTCTTCCAAGTCCATACTTGTTGCAAAGTGTCCAATGGAGAAGTCTGGCTATATTGTAGTGGCGTCTCTTATATTCCTTCTGGGCTAGTGGTGTACATTGGCTGGTAATATGCCATACGGTTTCACCGTTTTGTCCACAGATTCTGCACTTATCAGTTTCAGCTGTGTTGTCTATTCTATATTTTATGTAGTTTGTTGTTAGTGTTTGCTCTTGGGAAGCACAGATTAGAGCTTCCGTTTCCGGTTTTAAATCAGTTTTAGTCATCAACAGCCATCTTTTTTCTCTGTCTGTCTTATCTTCAACATCTCTATGAAATTGACCATGCACTCTTCTTTACCCACCTATTTTCAGTTTCAATCGGTTTCAATTTCTTGTATAGTACATTATCTTTGCAATCTTTCATTCTACACATCCTGACCTTCCTACTAATAATAGCAGTCCTGTGGCATTTTTACATACCATGATATGTTGTTTTCTTCTGCTCTAATGCTGTATTCGCATCCAATAAGTTTTCTTGCCCCTCTTTTTCTTGGTACATTCAGTCTGTCTCTGTCACTTTTTGGTTGGAGTGACCCATATCTAGTTTGCAACTTCCTTATCTTTCTGTCTAAGTTGTTTAGTTCGTCTACTGTCCATGCGGTTACCCCTGCTCCATATCTAAGGAGTGAAACCACCCAGGTGTTGAGAGCTTCGATCTTATTCCGTTCATTTAATTTCAACTGAAGAATCAGTCTCAGTCTGCGTAAGTACTCCACCTTAAATTTTTCTGTCATTTCTTTCTGCATCAATGTATCCATTTCCAAAATCCCCAAGTACTTATAGCCCGTCTCTCCTATCTGCTTTATAACCTCTCCCGACAGTATCGTTAGTTCGTCCATACATTTGATTTTTGCCTCTCTTCAAGACTAACACACCACACTTTTTCAGTCCAAACTCCATTCTGATATCAGCACTGAAGGTATACACCGTATGAACGAGGGAACTGACTTGGGCTTCATCTTTAACATAAAATTTGAGGTCATCTATGAATAACAGATAATTGACTTTTTGTTGGCGGCTTTTAAATACACACCGAACTTTTGCTTTCCTCAGAATCAGTATTAGCGGTATCAAGCACAGTACAAAGATCAGTGGGGACAGGAAGTCCCCTTGGAAAATGCCCATCCTAATTTCTACTGTCTCCAAACTTCTTCCGTATGCTGTCAGATTCGTCCTCCAATTCGCCATACATAGTAATCGCTCAACATTCAATGCAATACCAAATAGGTTCATACGTTCCATAATCCAGTTAGCAGCAAGAAAGAGACTTTTGAAAATAGCAGCTAAGGAATTGGTTAACATCTCATTGGAGAACAAAATAGAAAAACTAAACAAGATAGAAAAATATATGAAAATGAATAGAAGTAGGGCAGAATTGACGCCTCCAAGCGACGTGCTAGAAGCAATAGCCTAACGAACACAAAGACAAGGAAACTCGAAAATGCTAAACACAACGAGCTGGAAAAAAATCTGAAAGACATTTGATAGGATATCTACCACATTACGAAAGCATGGCAGTAGAGCTCTTTTTAAGCCCGAGGGGCAGGCAATACAGAGCTCGGTGACCACGCGTCGCACCGAGGAAATCACCCTCTTTCAAACGTACATGGGAAGAGGGACTTGGATTTATGGTGGATTTTCGCCTCTATTTGTACGGGCAGGGGAGAGAATCTCCTGGATGTTAAAAGATCGAGCGGGGTAGAAGTGGATAGGGACTACCTTGAGGGTTCTTCTCCACCTGAAGCTAGAGCAGTTAGAGAAAGTCCTAGACCTGATTTCCTTATCGAATGGAGTAGAATTAAGGGTGAACGTGGAGTGCAGAAGGCTTATGTTCACGATTGTAGTTCAATGGGCCACTTACGGTTTTTCTGCCCACAGAAGCAGAAGAGAAGTGTAGAAAGAAATGTCCGAACGAAAGCACCACAATTCATGAGTCGACAAAAGAAGAAGAAGAAGAAGAAGAAGAAGAAGAAGAAGAAGAAGAAGAAGAAGAAGAAGAAGAAGAAGAAGAAGAAGAAGAACAACAACAACAACAACAACAACAACAACAACAACAGCAGCAACAACAACAACAGAAAAGCAGAGGAAAAGAAATCGAACCCAAGGAGACAAAACAGGTAGGTGTTATAGTAAAGGTAGCAGTGTGAGTAGCACCACCAGCAGTGGTGGAAGCTACACTAGCATGAGCAATAACAACAACAACAACAAGAGAACGTGAAGAAAACGATACCAGCAGAAAACATACAGGCAGGGAGTCCTCCACGCATCCAAGTGATGATTAGGGGGAAGCCCAAAAGCAAAAAAAAAGAAGACATAGTAAAATAAAATGTGAAATCGAAGAAAGAGCAAACACAAACACACTGATGACCACACCAACACAACAAACACCACAATCACAAACACCCATAACAGATTAAAAAAGTGCAACAAAGTTTAGAAAAGAAAATGTCGCTACATCAACAACAACAACTAACGGTGCAACATCGGAATTTCATGCTTGTGAGGAGGTTCAATGAAAAGCTGATGGTTCACATAGCACAAAACGAGAACATTGAAAAAGAGGGGGCGATCTGCAGCCTAAACATTTTTAGAGAGTACCAGAGAGCCTAATGACGGTGAGAATCGCGTTAGGGAATTATACGAACATTAAGCAGAGCTACCTGTATGACATTGGATCGCCCAGTGTATCGGCCAGCAGATAGCTTTTAAGGGGGTTATCAGAGGGACCCAACAAAACAATCAACTACTCGACCACAAACAACAGGGGAATAGGTGGCACTCTCTTTTCTTTTCCCTATTTCCTGGCCATCATGGTGGTTATTAAGGTAGGTTGTATAAATGTACGTGGCTTGGGGTCGTCCTGGAAGCAAGGATGCTTGCACAACGACCTCAGATGGCTAAGTCTGGATGTAATAGCTGTCAGTGAAACCAGGATTGCGGACACACGGGCCTTGACTCCCATTTTAGATGACTTTGAGATTTTCGAATCTCTTAGTCGACCGGGAATGGAGGGTGCGGTGGAAATGTTGTTCAGAAAAGGCCTGGATCTCGAGATACGGTCGGTCTTCCTGGACCCGGAAGGTAAGTCGATGCTCGCAGTGTACGCACCAACTGGAGAAGAGCGGCTAGAATTATTTAGGCGCCTGGAGGCCTTCCTAGCACGTCTCACTCTTTAGTGTTAGTGGGTGACTGAAACGTTACTTTGGATGCACGTGTTGATTGGGCGGGTCTAACGGATTGGAAAATGGGGTGCACAATCCTCGCAAACATGCTCAGCCGTTTCCACCTGGCGGACATGTTCAGACTGGATTTCCCTAATATTCCAGTGTGGACATGATCAAACAACGTCGGATAATCCAGATCTTATCTAGATAAGGTATTTTGTAGACCAGCAGAGAGGAATAACATAGGTTGTCCATAATTTGAATTCGTCAACTACACAGATGACAAATTTGTGACCTGTACGGTTGATTTTGATAGATTCCATAAGTAGGGTCCTGGGTACTGGAAGCTAAACACGTCCTTGCCGGGGCTTCAAGCTTTCAGAGACCGGCTTAGCAAGTTAGTCCATCGAAAGATAACGAGTACAACAACCAATGGTGAGGAGCCTTAACATTGGTGATTAGAGTAGAACTTGTAGAATTTA
>NC_142944.1:55373108-55408108 GCF_046866305.1 Octopus bimaculoides
TATTATTATTATTATTATTATTATTATTATTATTATTATTATTATTATTATTATTTTATGTTTGACTTTTGCTTTGCATTTGTACGAGTTGAATCCAAGTCTCACCTACAGACCTCAAGAGACAACAAGTTAGAAGTTAATGTAGGTGTTATGCCTAGGGTACCATATATTTCGATTTGTACATAGTGTTGTTCTAGAGAATGTTTATGAAACCATAACAAAATTATGCGTTTGTTTTAAAATTTGTGATCACATACGCAGTATTTTATGTAGGATATGGGCAGTTCCCATGAGCACTATCTTTTGAACTTCAGCCATTTTGGGGTTTCCTGGTATCTGAGCTACGTAGTAATCAGCCCGTTTCGCTGTCATTCGCAGGGCACCTATGACAATAGGTATTGTTTTAGTCTTCAGGTTCCACATTTTGCTAATTTGCATTTCAAGATCTTTATATTTGCTCAGTTTTTGGTAGGTCTTGACAGATACGTTTATATCGATTGGGACAGTCATATGAAGGAGGAGGCATGATTTTTGTCTGAAATCTTTCAGTATGATGTCTGGCCTATTTGCATCTATCTTTCTGTCAATTTGAATGGTGAAGTTCCAGAGGAGTGCGATGTTATCATTTTCAAATACTGGGGGTGGTTTGTGTTCCCACCAGTTTTTATCATAGGGCAAGTCCAGGTTTTTGCATATTACCCAGTGAATATATTGTGAAGCTCTATCATGGCTGTTGAGACACTCTGTAGGCGCAAGCAGACTGAACATGGAGACAACATGATCGATGGTCTTATTTTGTTGTTGGCATATACGACATAATGGGGAGCTGCCGTTCTTTAATATGTTGGCCTGGTAGTTCTTTGTAGGTAGGCATTGATCTTGGGCTGCTATGATAAACCCCTCTGTTTCTGATTTCAAGCCGGAGGCCATTAGCCATTGATGGGTAAGGGCTTTGTCAATATCTGCATTATTCGCTCTCTTTGGACATTTGCCATTGAGAGGTTTTCCATGACATTTTGCAGTCATAATATCTAAGGCAGCAATTTTAGCACGGGTTTTCAAGCGCTTAGCTTTTTCTGCGGGTGTTTCTAGTTCGTCTAATTCTTGAATTTGTTGCAATTGGAATTCACTTAGATATTCCTTTGCATGTTTTGTTACTGAGTAAGATGCTTTCTTGCTTTCATGTTTTGAAACAAGATTTAACATCCAGTCCTCAGAGTTTTTCAGATAGGTGTCTAGGCCAATTGTGGCTACCTTCATTGATAATGCCAGCTGTAGAAGTCGTCGGCCTCCCTCTTTTCTTGACAGATAAAGACGTTCTATATCTGCCTTAGGGTGGTGCATTCTATGCATTGTCAACAGTTTTCGTATTTTTCTGTCAACATTACATATTTCAGTAATTGACCAGTTAACGATATTGATACTGTAAGTCACGACTGGTATGGCTAGAGCATTGATCGTTTCGATCCTGTTTCTTGCGTTCAACTCTGTCTTCAGTATTGCTCTCACCCTGCGATAACATTCTCATAATATTTATTATTATTATTATTATTATTATTATTATTATTATTATTATTATTATTATTATTATTATTATTATTATTATTATT
This sequence comes from Octopus bimaculoides, assembly GCF_046866305.1. NCBI lineage: Eukaryota > Metazoa > Mollusca > Cephalopoda > Octopoda > Octopodidae > Octopus > Octopus bimaculoides. The sequence continues at coordinate 55,374,719 of NC_142944.1, forward strand.
ATTATTATTATCCGACAGAATCGTTAGCACCCTGGACGAATGCTTAGAATTATTTCGCCCGTCGCTACGCTCTTGGTTAAAATTTCGCCGAGGTCGAAAATTTGAAGCTTTGTGCTCATAATAGAAAGGAATATTATTATTATTATTATTGTTCAGTAGTTTTGTTTTTATAACGTGCTTTCACTTCACTACCGAGCGCAGCTCTGTGCGCCTTGGATATATGCTGTGGTTTGCTGTGGTGCTCTTATGGTTACTGTATTGAAAGTGCTTTGCGTAGGATATGTGCAGTGCCCAGTAGTGCAATTTTCTGTATGTTATATATATTTGTAAGTCCTGGTGTTTTTGTTATGTATTTGTCTGAATATTTTTTTATTATACCTAATGCACCTACTATAATAGGAATTGTTTCTGTTTTTAGATTCCACATTCGAGTTACCTCTATTTCCAGGTCTTTGTATTTTGAAAGTTTTTCCATTTCTTTTAGAGAAACGTTGTCATCTGCTGGTATTGATACATCAATTAGAAAGCATTTTTTTCTTCATGATCTTTGACAACTATATCTGGTCTATTTGCCTTAATTTCTCTATCTGTGTGTATTGGCATATCCCAAAGTATGATTGCTTTCTCGTTTTCTGTGACCTTTCTGGCATGTGTTTATACCATCTTTTTTCTGTTGTTATTCCATAGTGTTGGCATAGATTCCAGTGTATATAGGTCCCAGCTCTCTCGTGTCTGTGAATATATTCCTTGTTAGCCAGGACTGGGCAGCCAGAGATAATATGATTTATTGTTTCTTGTCCATCTCCACATATTCTACAGTTACTTGTTATGTTTCTTTTCATTATGTGTTTTTGGTAATTTCTGGTGGGGAGGCTTTGGTCTTGTGCAGCAATTAAAACTCCTTCAGTCTCTGATTTGAGTCCTGAGCTTCTCAACCATTGCTGGGATTTTTCTCTGTCTATTTCTTTCGCATTTAGTTTGCCCAGTATTTACCATGTAGGGGCTTTTCTTACCATCGTTTTATCATGGTCTGTTGATGTTCTAGTTTTAGTTTGGATTTCATTTGTTTTATAGCTTTTGTTGTTTCTTCTTCTTCTTCTTCTTCTTCTTCTTCTTCTTCTTCTTCTTCTTCTTCTTCTTCTTCTTCTTCTTCTTCTTCTTCTTCTTCTTCTTCTTCTTCTTCTTCTTCTTCTTCTTCTTCTTCTTCTTCTTCTTCTTCTTCTTCTTCTTCTTCTTCTTCTTCGTATTTGTTAGGTAGATTGATTTCTTGTTTGTATTTGTCAGCTTCCTTAAATACTGAAAACAGTTTTTTGTTTTGCTCGTGTTTTGTGGATATTTGTGTTAGTTTTCATTGCTTCTGGAGTAGGTATTTTTGCAGTCTTATGGTGGTTATTTTATAATAGTTTTCTAGCTGTATAAGACCCCTGCCACCTTCTGTGCGTTGTATATATAGCCTTTCTATGTCAGATTTTGGGTGGTGCATCCTATATCCTGTCATTATTTTTCTTGTTTTCCTGTCTATTTTAGATAGTTCGTTTAGTGTCCAGTTAAGGATGTTGTAGCGGTAGCTTATAACTGGGACAGCTAAAGTGTTGATACCCATTATCTTGTTTTTAGTATTTAGCTCTGTTTTTAGTATTGATCTAACTCGTCTATAGTACTCTTTCTTTATTTTTTCTTTCATTTGTGTATGTTGTATCCTATCTAGTTCATTGACTCCTAAATATTTGTATGGTTGGCCTTCGTCTAGTTCTCTTATTTCATTGGCTTTATCTAGTGTTATATTGCTACTTTTAACTAATTTTCCTCTTTTCAGGGTTGCTTTGGCACATTTTTCTAATCCGAATTTCATATCTATTTCCTTGGTAAAGCAGTGTACTGTCTGTAGTAGTGTTTCTAGCTCTTTGTCATTTTTAGCATATAACTTTAGGTCATCCATATATAAAAGGTGGCTGACTATTTTTCCGTAGCATTTGTAACCGCAACCAGTTCTATTTACCAATTCACTTAAAGGTGTGAGTGCCAAGCAGAACAGGAGTGGAGAGAGCGTGTCTCCCTGGAATATTCCTCTTCTAATGGGGATGGCTTTCGTTTTCACAAGTCCCTCTTTTGTTTGGAGCTGTAGCAGTGTCTACCATTTGTTCATTGAGTGCCTTATGTATTTTATAATAATTGGTGCCACCTTGTTTATGGCTAGCGTTTCCAGAATCCACGTGTGGGGAACACTGTCGAAATCCTTTTGGTAGTCCACCCAGGCCATACTGAGGCCTTTCTTCTTTCTGCGGCTGTCTTCAGTTATGGCTTTATTGATCAATAATTGATCTTTACAGCCGTATGAGCCCTTGCAGCATCCCTTCTGCTCTTCTGGAAACAGGTTGTTATTTTCCAGGTGCTTACTCAATCTCTGCGATATTATTGCAGTAAAGGCTTTGTAGATCGTAGAGAGACAGGTTATAGGTCTATAGTTTTGTGGTTTCTCCGTTTACGTGGATTTGGGGATTAAGATGGTTTTCCCTTTCGTGAGCCATTCAGACATTGTCTCTGGTTCTGCTAGTATGTTGTTAAACTTCTCTGCCAGCTTTTTATGCATTCCTGGCAGGTGTTTTAACCAGAAGTTGGGGATCTTGTCGTGTCCAGGTTCCTTCCAGTTGCTTAGTCTTTGCAGTGTCTGGGTGACCTCTTCAGTTGTTATAGGGACCCATAGTTGCTCAGGTGCTAAGTTCGTTGTTTTAATGGTCCTTTTCTGGGGTTGTTGCTTCACCGACCATATTTGTTTCCAGAATACTTCCATTTCTTCTGCTGTTGGTGCTGCAGTAATGTCTATTTTATTTTTACCCAGTTCTTAGTAGAGTTCTTTGGGGTTGGATTTGAACTGTTTGTTTTGTTCAAAGAAACGTTGGCGTTTCTCATACCGGCGGATCCTTTGTGCTTTGGCAAGGATGTCTTGCTTTAGTTTTTCTTTTGCCTCAGGCAAGTCTTTTTCTGTAATGCTGTATTTGTACAGTATTTTTGCTTTCTTCTTGTTACTTAGTTGTGTTGATTTTCTACTAATTTCGTTGAGAATCGATAAATCTTTTCTCTTTTTTAAAATTTTGTTCTGGATGTTATTTATCCACAAGGTCTGTTTGGATGGTAGAACTACTGTTCGGATGGGTTTGAGTGAGTATCCTGCTTCTTTTGTGGCTGCAGTGGCTGCCGCATATATTATGTCATTTAGCTCAGTGATATTGCCTGTTGTTTCTGTGGTTGTTAGTTCCGCGGCGGCCAGGTTTATGCTATTTATTATTGATATTGTTTTATTGTCTATTTTGATTTTTGGGAGATATAATCTGTGGTCCATTCTAAGATCTGTGGTTTTCAGTTCTTTGGTTATTCTCATTTTCATAGTATCGTAATTATTAGGTTTCCCTTCGTTATTCCCAGCCTTTAGATTTGTTTTGCCTTCTTTTTCATTCATATGCTTGTCTGTGGTGTTCTGGATTGGTGCTTTTTGTACACTATTATACACCACTACGGTCTGGGTTTGTTGTTTTTTTGTTTACTTCGTTTTTGCCGGGAATGTTACGTTTGTCCTCGTGTTTTGCTATCTCAGTGTTTGTATTATTATTTGGCATTGCTGTGTGACTACTATCTAGATTTTCCTGATGTATTTTTTCTTTCAATTGTTCTATTTCTATTTCTGATATTTCTTTTGCTTTTAGAATATATCTTATGTTAGCTAGTTTATTAGGGTTCATTGTTTTATCGAGGTCTTTATTTACATTATCTTTCTTCCATATTTTATATGTATGTGTTGTTGCGTTTTCGTTTTTTGGGTAGAGCACTGCTGTGAAATAAGCGTGTAGGATCGAAATGTATTCCTCACGTGTCCATTTATGCCATTTTGGTTTTATTTGCGGGACATAAGGAACAACATCCGGCCCTTTATTTTGACGGTCATCGTTTTCGTAGGGTACCGGTTCGTTCATTTCTGTTGTCAGATTGTTTTGCACGTTCAGATCTTCGTACTTTTTGCGTAATAAGCTTACAGTACGCACTTCTCGGTTGTTATTCTTGGGTGTAATAATACCGGTGTTATTTAATCAGTTTGTAATTTTTTTGTACATGGTGTTTGGGTTTGGAGATGGTGTGATTTTGATGTAACTCGTGTGTTTACGATCGCTGTGCGGGTAGTGGAGGTATCAAGTTAAATTACATCATTATATTTGGAAAAATAGAAATAAATTTCAATGAGTATTACTTACTCGGATATAGTCCAACCCTTTGTCAGCTATTTTTTGGCTCCATGCGATGTCTTTATTTCCGATGTTTTTGGATAAATTTCGGAGCAGTGATTTATCGTTCTCACATGTTAAACATCCCCGGTGTAGTCTGTTAAACATCCCCGGTGTAGCCTCTTATTATTATTATTATTATTATTATTATTATTATTATTATTATTATTATTATTATTATTATTATTATTATTATCATCATTATTATTAATTCCTCCTCGTTAGCGGAGGTATTGTTTTCAGTCGTGTTTGTTAGGGTTTTTTACCTCTAGAACTCCTGGTGGGATTCGGATGAAACTTTCAGAGATGTTTGACCTCATGACTGGCACGAACTGATTACACTTTGGGGTCGATCTGGCACCGGACAAGAATTCTGGATTACTTGTTATATTTACTTTACTTCGCATGAAGTATTACGATCTTACGTTGACTTTCAAGTCATTCTTTTAAAATGAGAAAATTTGAACCTGACCGCTCTCAATAATAATAATAATAATGATAATAATAATAATAATAATAATAATAATAATAATAATAATAATAATAATAATGATAATAATAATAATCATAATCATAATAATAACTATAAGGTCTGAAATTTTGGTGGAGGGGACTAGTAGATTACATCGACCCCAGTACTCAAGTGAAGTTTTATAGATGCTATACTTCACTGATTTGGTACCGAGAGCCTGGTCTTGTGCAGCAATGATCAGGCTTTCGGTGGTACGCTTCAAATCACCTCGCTCAAGCCATGCCCACGATGCTGCATTATCCTTAGCATCTTGTGTATTCCTTTCAAACTGTCCATGCATTTTCATTTCAAGGTTTTTGTTTTCTTTTCTCTTCAGCTCTTTGGTTAAACTCTTCCTTGCCCATCATTTCATCTGCACTTACATCCATATCTGTCGCGGCATATTGTAGCAGGTCTGCATCACTATTTATCAAATACTCGGCAAGCGTTCTCCTTTCACTCCTTATACAATTGTCTATCCTAATTAATCCTCTGCCAACTTTCTTTTCATATACGGTTTGTTTTCTTTTACTTTAGGATGTAGCGCCCCATGTAGCGTCATCGACTTTCTCGTCCTTCTATCCAGTGTTGATATTTCCTCCTTAGTGAATTTGAGATTATTATTATTATTATTATTATTATTATTATTATTATTATTATTATTATTATTATTATTATTATTATTATTATTATTATTATGTTATTTTTTTCTTCTCCAAACTTTTTTCCATTTCTCGCCGAGTGGCTTCCGTACACTCAGGGCAGAGAAGCTCATTGTATGCATTCCCCAGTTTACACACGCAAATTCACAGGTAAAATATGTATTTTAAAGAATTAATTAATAAATAAATTCAGGAATGGATGTTATTTATACAGCGATAATGCTCTTCTCAGTACATGAGTCATTCCCGATTAACACAATTTTTTGCCCTTCCTGTAGGGGTGGTAAGCTTGGTATCATTTTCAAATAGGTTTCAGTACCTTTTTTTTATCATTCCTAGAGATCCTACAATCACTGATACGGTAGTTGCCTTGAGGTGCCACATTTTTTCAATCTCTATTAGCAAGTCTTTATATTTACTGATCTTGTCAAATTCTTTCGCCGCTATATTATGATCGCAAGGAATACTCATGTCAATTAATAAACACATCTTTTTTGTCTGATCTTTTATAATAATATCCGGTTTATTAGCTTTTATAGCCTTGTCGGTATGTACGGGGAAGTCCCAGAGAATCGACACATTTTTTCCCTCAGTCACAGCTTCAGTATGGTGTTTATACCATTTGCCAGCGGTTTTGATTTTATAATGCTGACATATTGTCTTGCTTTATATTCTACAGGTGCTAAGACTCTACACCCTGAGATTAGGTGGTCTATAGATTCCATTCCATCGTTACAGAATCGGCATTTTGGGTCTGCTCCATTTTTTATCACATTGGCTTGGTAGTTCCGGGTTAATAAGCTTTGGTCTTGAGCAGCCAATATGAAACCTTCACTCTCTGCTTTTAGCCCTGAACTTCGTAACCATTGATGCGTGCGTTTGTGGTCGATATCAGCTTGTTTGCTACTTATTATTATTATCATTATTATTATTATCATTATTATTATTATTATTGTTGTTGTTGTTGTTGGTGTTGTTGTTGTTGTTGTTGTTGTTATTATTATTATTATCATTATTATTATTCCTTAGTAACACGGTGTAGGCAAAAATGCACCGGAGTCTTTAGTCATTTGTCAAGTCACAAGGATCTCAGACAGATAATACTTTCCTTAAGATGTGATCTGTTCCCAATAAGGTTGCTTTTTGCAAGACATCAATCTTGCATGGCATTTCCAGTAACCCTAACCCTAATCCTAACCCTTAACGTCCTGTTTATTCCTTTCAAACTGTCCATGCATTCTCATTTCAAGAAGGTCTTCTTTACTCTTCTCCTCAGCTCTTTGGTTAAACTCTTCCTTGCCCATCATTTCATCTGCACTTACATCCATATCTGTCGCGGCATATTGTAGCAGGTCTTCATCACTATTTATCAAATACTCGGCAAGCGTTCTCCTTTCACTCCTTATACAATGGCCTATACTAATTAATCCTCTGCCAACATTCTTTCATTTCATATACGGTCTGTTTCATTTACTTTCGGGTGTAGCGCCCCATGCAACGTCATCGACTTTCTCGTCCTTCTCTCCATTGTTGATATTTCCTCCTTAGACCATCTGAAGTTAGACTCGCTATATCTGACCACCGCAACTGCCCAGATATTCATTGCGGTAATCAAATTTTTTGCGTTCAGGTTGGATTTCAACACCACCTTCACCCTTTTTTGATACACCATACTTACTTTGACTTTCATTTCCCTTGTAGAATGTCATCCAGCTCCAAAATCCCTAAATATCTATAACCAATACCGTCAGTTTCACCATTATTATCATCATCATCATCATCATCATCATCATCATCATCATCATCATCATCATCACCATCACCACCATCACCACCATCACCACCATCACCACCACCACTACCACCACCACCACCACCACCACCACCACCAACACCATCACCACCACCACCACCATCATCATCATCATCATCATCATCATCATCATCATCATCATCATCATCATCATCATCATTATTATTATTATTATTATTATTATTTTATGTTTGACTTTTGCTTTGCATTTGTACAAGTTGGATCCAAGTCTCATCCAGAGACCTCAAGAGACAACAAGTTAGAAGTTCATGTAGGTGTTATGCATAGGGTACCATATATTTCGATTTGTACATTTGGATTTGTACTAGAGAATGTTTAAGAAACCATAAGAAAATTGTGTTTGCTTTAAAATTTGAGATCACATAGACAGAATTTTACGTAGGATATGGGCAGTTCCCATGAGCACTATCTTTTGAACTTCAGCCATTTTGGGGTTTCCTGGTATCTGAGCTAGGTAGTAATCAGCCCGTTTCGCTGTCATTCCCAGGGCACCTACGACAATATGTATTGTTTTCTTCTTCAAACTCCACATTTTCCTAATTTCTATTTCAAGATCTTTATATTTGCTCAGTTTTTGGTAGGTCTTGACAGATACGTTTATATCGATTGGGACAGTCATATCAATGAGGAGGCATGATTTATGTCTGAAGTCTTTCAGTATGATGTCTGGCCTATTTGCATCTATCTTTCTGTCAGTTTGAATGGTGAAGTTCCAGAGGAGTGCGATGTGATTATTTTCAAGTACTGGGGGTGGTTTGTGTTCCCACCAGTTTTTATCATGGGGCAATTCCAGGTTTTTGCATATTACCCAGTGAATATATTGTGAAGCTCTATCATGCCTGTTGAGATACTTTGTAGGCGCAAGCAGACTGCACATGGAGACAACATGATCGATGGTCTCATTTTGTTGTTGGCATATACGACATAATGTGGAACTGCCGTTCTTTAATATGTTGGCCTGGTAGTTCTTTGTAGGTAGGCATTGATCTTGGGCTGCTATGATAAACCCCTCTGTTTCTGATTTCAAGCAAGAGGCCATTAGCCATTGATGGGTAAGGGCTTTGTCAATATCTGCATTATTCGCTCTCTTTGGTTATTTGCCATTGAGAGGTTTTCCATGCCATTTATCAGTCATAATATCTAAGGCAGCAATTTTTGCACGGGTTTTCGAGCGTATAGCTTTTTCTGCGGGTGTTTGTAGTTCGTCTAATTCTTGAATTTGTTGTAATTGGAATTCACTTAGATATTCCTTTGCCTGTTTTGTTACTGAGTAAGATGCTTTCTTGCTTTCATGTTTTGAGACAAGTTTTAGTATCCAGTCCTCAGAGATTTTCAGATAGGTGTCTAGGCCAATTGTGGCTACCTTCATTGATAATGCCAACTGTAGAAGTCCACGGCCTCCCTCTTTTCTTGGCAGATAAAGACGTTCTATATCTGCCTTAGGGTGGTGCATTCTATGCATTGTCAACAGTTTTCGGATTTTTCTGTCAACATTACATATTTCAGTAATTGACCAGTTAACGATATTGAAACTGTAAGTCGCTTCGATCCTGTTTCTTGCTTTTACCTCTGTCTTCAGTATTGCTCACACCCTGCGATAACATTCTCTTCACTGAATGCTTCATATTGTCCCCTTCAATTACCCCTAGGTATTTGTAGCTCTCCGCTGGTTCTAACTCTTTTATGACATTTTGCTGGTCAAGATTCACGTTAGATGTTTTTGTCATTTTTCCTTTGATAAATGTAGCTTTTGCACATTTATCAAGGCCAAATTGCATCCTGATGTCATCACTGAATTGTTTAACAATCGCTAGTAGGCCTTTGAGTTGTTGGTCATTCTTTGCAAAAAGCTTTAAATCATCCATGTAAGTGAGATGATTTATATTTTTATCAAATATTTGATAACCATACTGAGCACCATTGAGCAATTTGGAGAGAGGTATTAAGGCTAGACAGAAGAGGAATGCTGATAGTGAGTCACCTGGAAAATGCCACATGAAATTCTTACATCTCCAGCATTTAGAGATTCTATTATCATCATCATCATCATCGTCGTCGTCATCATCATCAACATCATCATCATCATCATCATCATCATTATCATCATCATCATCATCATTATCATTATTATTATTATTATTATTATTATTATTATTATTATTATTATTATTATTATTATTATTATTATTATTATTATTATTATTAATATTATTGTTCAGTAGTTTTATTTTTATAACGTGCTTTCACTTCACTACCGAGTGCAGCTCTGTGTGCCTTGGGTTTGTGCTGTGGTTTGCTGTGATGCTCTTATGGTTACTGTATTGAAAGTTTTTGCGTAGGATGTGTGCAGTGCCCAGTAGTGCAATTTTCTGTATGTTATATAGATTTGTAAATCCTGGTGTTTTTGGTATGTATTTGTCTGAATATTTTTTTTATTATACCTAAGGCACCTACTATTATTATTATTATTATTATTATTATTATTATTATTATTATTATTATTATTATTATTATTATTATTATTGTTCAGTAGTTTTATTTTTATAACGTGCTTTCACTTCACTACCGAGCGCAGCTCTGTGCGCTTTGGGTATGTGCTGTGGTTCGCTGTGGTGCTCTTATGTTTACTGTATTGAAAGTGTTTTGCGTAGAATGTGTGCAGTACCCAGTAGTGCAATTTTCTGTATGTTATATATATTTGTAAGTCCTGGTGTTTTTGTTATGTGTTTGTCTGAATATTTTTTTATTATACCTAAGGCTCCTACTATGATAGGAATTGTTTCTGTTTTTAGATTCCACATTCGAGTTATCTCTATTTCCAGGTCTTTGTATTTTGAAAGTTTTTCCATTTCTTTTAGAGAAACGTTGTCATCTGCTGGTATCGATACATCAATTAGAAAGCATTTTTTTCTTCATGATCTTTGACAACTATATCTGGTCTATTTGCCTTAATTTCTCTATCTGTGTGTATTGGCATATCCCAGAGTATGGTTTCTTTCTCGTTTTCTGTGACCTTTTCTGGCGTGTGTTTATGCCATCTTTTTTCTGTTGTTATTCCATAGTGTTGGCATAGCTTCCAGTGTATATAAGTCCCAGCTCTGTCGTGTCTGTGAATATATTCCTTCTTAGCCAGGACTGGACAGCCAGAGATAATATGATTTATTGTTTCTTGTCGATCTCCACATATTCTACAGTTACTTGTTATGTTTCTTTTCATTACGTATTTTAGGTAATTTCTGGTGAGGAGGCTCTGGTCTTGTGCAGCAATTAAAAATCCTTCAGTCTCTGCTTTGAGTCCTGAGCTTCTCAGCCATTGCTGGGATTTTTCTCTGTCTATTTCTTTCGCATTTAGTTTAGCCCAGTATTTACCATGTAGGGGCTTTTCTTGCCATCGTTTTATCATGGTCCGTTGCTTTTCTAGTTTTAGTTTGGATTTCATTTGTTTTATAGCTTTTGTTGTTTCTTCTTCTTCTTCTTCTTCGTATTTGTTAGGTAGATTCATTTCTTGTTTTATTATTATTATTATTATTATTATTATTATTATTATTATTATTATTATTATTATTATTATTAATAATAATAATAATAATAATAATAATAATAATAATAATAATAATAATAATAATAATTAAGGTGACAAGTTGGCAGAAAAATTAGCACGCCGAGTGAAATGATTAGTGGTACTTCATCTGTCTTTCCGTTCTGAGTTCAAATTTCACCGAGGTTGACTTTGTTTTTCATTCCTCGGAAACGACTAAATGCGTACTAATTGAGCACAGGGGTCGATGTTATCAATTTTTCCGCCATCCCACCGAAATTGGCCTTTTGCCAAAATCGGAAATTACTACTACTACTACTACTACTACTACTACTACTACTACTACTACTACTACTACGGCGGGAAGCTGGCAGAATCATTAGCACACTGTTTGAAATGCTTAGCGGTACTTTGTTCGGATTTTACGTTTTGAGCTCAAATTCTGACGAGGTCTACTTTGCCTTTCGTCCTATCAAGGCCGATAAATTAATTACCAGTCAAGTATTGGGATCGATGTAATCCTCTCATTCCCTTTCCTTAAATTTCAGGTCATTTATTAGAGAAAGAATTATTATTGTTTTTGAACAGTCGAAATATCTTTGGATTATTACAAATTCCTTTCAATTGTTTATAAGCTCGTTAGTCCTTCAGGTGTACATTTGCATTTCAGTTCTGTTGACTAGATTGCTGACGTATAAACCTGTGCTTGATATTAAACTTCACCATGAGATGAAATATCATTCCTAAGGTATTTTTGGATGTCATTATTATTATTATTGTTATTATTATTATTATTATTATTATTATTATTATTATTATTATTATTATTATTATTATTATTATTATCATTATTATTATTATTTTCATTATTATAATTATTATTATTATTATTATTCAGGCCACTGTCTGGAATCGAACCCGGGATCTTGGGGTTAGTGGTCCGCGATCTTAACCAATACGCCATATGCCCATAGGCATAAGAGTCCGAATTCGATTCCAGGCAGTGATCTGAATAATAATAATAATAATAATAATAATAATAATAATAATAATAATAATAATAATAATAATAATAATAATAATAATAATAATAAGCCGAACAACACAGAAAATCTATCACTAGACCACATATTTGCAGAACAACACAGAAAATCTATCACTGAAATGAAGCAGGAAGTTCTGAATGAGCTTGCAGTTGTAGGGCATACAAATATTAATGATAGGAAACCACTCCATAAACTCTCAAATGCACACCAACATAAAACGCAAATAAAAATTGGCAACTGCGTTACACAAGAGATCATACAACAACTAAAACCCGATCTTAATAAATTAAATGAAATCATTTACTCTGTTGCTAAAGTAATCGAAAGACGCTGTTTAACACCCAACAAGCCAACAATACCAAATTCGAAAAGAAAATCAAACTGGAGGAGTAGAATTGAAACTGAGATTGAATCGTTGCGAAGGGAGATATCAATATTAACTGAGCTAATCTCTGGAAATGATATAAGATCAAGAAAAAGCAGGAAGATCGTGAGAAAATATGGACTCTCAACAAGAGAAGAACTAATGTCAGCGAATGAAACACTTAAACAAAAAGTTCAAGCAAAAGCTCAGAGAATACGCAGATTTGAGAAGAGAATCAGATTCTACAGGCAAAATAAGATGTTCAAATCCAATGCCAAATCATTTTACAGGGAAATAGGGAAAGAAAAAATAACCATTGAAAACCGATCCCAAATGGAAGAAGTTGAAAACTTTTGGAAAGGGATCTGGAGTGATGAGAAACCATACAATGAAAATGCAGACTGGATCAAACGCACCCAAGATGCCTACAAAAATCTACAAGAACAGGTATGGGAAGACATCTCAATCGCTGACCTAAGGAGGGCACTAACGAAAGCTCATAAGTGGAAATCCCCTGGTACTGATAGAGTACCAAATTTCTGGCTCTCATCACTCTCGTCCGCACACAAAATGTTAGTAATACTATTTAATAGTATTATGAAAGACCCAGAAAGAACTCCCCATTGGATGGCAAATGGTGTTACTTACCTCCTCCCGAAAAATAACGAAACCAAAGACCCCAAAAACTGCCGGCCAATAACATGTTTGTCTACTGCCTATAAGATTTTGACATCTATTCTAGTGGAGAAAACATATACGTTTATGGAAGAGAATAACCTCTTTCCCACTGAACAAAAAGGATGCAGACGAGGCTCATACGGATGCAAAGATCAGCTCTTAATTAATCGCATGATCCTTGAGAACTACCATAACAAGCGCAGAAATCTCAGCTCTTCATGGATTGATTATAAAAAAGCCTTTGACAGCATACCACATTCGTGGATTCTGAAATCGCTGGACATTTTCAAAATTTCTCCTGTGATTTCAGATTTTTTAAAGTATAATATGTCACTATGGAACACGAATCTGCAATTATATCATTCTAATGGAGTATTGCACTCAAACAATATTAGCATAAACTGGCATTTTCCGAGGTGACTCGCTTTCACCACTAATTTTCTGCATAGCACTAATACCACTCTCAAGTGAACTGAATAGAACAGGGTATGGCTACAAAATTGACAACAGGAAAATAAGCCATCTATTTTATATGGATGATTTAAAGCTATATGGCAAAGATGATGAAGAGCTTCAGGGACTATTACATACTGTGAAAGGATTCAGTGATGATATCGGGATGGAGTTTGGCCTTGAAAAGTGTGCCAAAGCCACTTTTAAGAAAGGGAAACTATTAAAGTCAAGTTCAATAGAATTAGAGGTCGAAACAGTAATAAAAGAACTTGAGCAGGAACAAACCTATAAATACCTAGGAATAAATTAAGGCTCTGGTATCCAGCATGCAAGCATGAAAGAGAAGGTTAGGAAGGAATGTTATAGAAGAGTTCGAGCAGTTCTGAAGTCTGAGCTGAATGCTTATAATAAGGTGTTAGCCATAAATTCCTTAGCAGTCCCAGTTGTTCTTTATAGCTTCAATGTGCTTAATTGGAATGCCAGTGAAATAGTCAAAATTGATAGAAAAATCCGCAAGGTACTGACTTGTAATAAGATGCACCATCCGAAGGCAGACGTGGATCGTCTTTACCTTCCCAGAGCTCAGGGAGGTCGAGGCGTGATCCAGCTTGAACTTACGTACAAAACCACCACAATCGGACTAGCCAAATACCTTGAAACAACCAACGATTGGATGCTGAAACTTGTTGAAAAACATGAAAGACCGAAAAAACTTCACTCTATTCTGAAAGAGAGCAAACAATTCGCTACTGAACTCTTAGATACCCACCAGCTTGATCAGGTTGAAGGAAATGCGCCAACTGCTGCTGCAAAGAAGATAAAATTAATTGCAAAAACAAAAGCACATGAAAAATTAGCTAGCAGATGGGAACAGAAACCTCTGCATGGCAAGTATGTGGTTCGTAGCAAACAAGCTGATGTCGACCAGAAACGCACTCATCAGTGGTTACGAAGTTCAGCGGTAAAAGCAGAGAGTGAAGGTTTCATATTGGCTGCTCAAGACCAAAGCTTATTAACCCGGAACTACCAATCCAATGTGATAAAAAATGGAGCAGACCCAAAATGCCGATTTTGTAACGATGCGATTGAAACTATAGACCACCTAATCTCAGGGTGTAGAGTCTTAGCACCTGTAGAATATAAAGCAAGACATGACATAGTTGGCCAGTATGTACACTGGACAATATGTCAGCATTATAAAATCAAAACCGCTGACAAATGGTATAAACACCATCCTGAAGCTGTGACTGAGGGAGAAAATGTATTGATTCTCTGGGACTTCCCCGTACATACCGACAAGACTATAAAAGCTAATAAACCGGATATTATTATAAAAGATCAGACAAAGAAGACGTGTTTATTAATTGACATGAGTATTCCCTGTGATCATAATATAGCGGCGAAAGAATTTGACAAGATCAGTAAATATAAAGACTTGCTAATAGAGATTGAAAAAATGTGGCACCTCAAGACGACTACCATACCAGTGATTGTAGGATCTCTAGGAATGATAAAAAAAGGTACTGAAACCTATTTGAAAATGATACCAGGCTTACCATCTCTACAGGAAGTGCAAAAAATCGTGCTAACTGGAACGACTCATGTTCTAAGAAGAGCATTATCGCTGTGAAAACAACATCCATTCATGAATTTTTTTTTTTTTTAAATGCATGTTTTACCTGTGAATTTGCGTGTGTAAATTGGGAATGCATACAACGAGTTTCTCTGCCCTAGGTGTACGGAAAACTCTCGGCGAGAAATGGGAGAAAATTTGAAGAAAGAAGAAAAAAAACAACATAATAATAATAATACCAACAACAACAACATTGAAAAATGCCTTAGGAATGAGAACCCAGGTTCGAAATTTCCCCAAGACACCCGATGAAGGCTGGAGGGTATATCAGCCGAAACGTTGTGTTAACAACAAACAAGATGAGGACAAATATCCGTCAATTGTAAATAATGTAAATAATGTACATAATTCCTAATCTCTTAAATATAGAACTGTATAAATCTATGATATATATTAAATCAAGGATGGGCAACAGGCGGCCTGTGGGCCACAACCCAGCCCTCCATGCCAGTCAGTGTGACCATCATTAACCGTTTTGAATTTAACCTCGTATGTTAATTTTGAAATTTTTTCGTTGCCATAAGACAAATTTTACAGTTTTCGATTCGACCTTTCAAAATGTCAAGGACATCGCAATTTTGACTTTCAAGCGTGCTACACAAAGAGACTTTGTTTTGAATTTATTATTCATTTCTTATAGTTGCAAGAAGACAAACCATCAATTCATGTTTTTACAAAATTGCATTCTTTGAGTTCTTCCTTTTTGCCCTTGTGATAATTCAAAATGTTTTAATATTTTTTTCATATTTTATGCAGGTAAAGATGTCTACTGCTAAAAAACGGGAAGTTGATGATGAGGGAAGAATATTCAACATTGACTGGAGCAACAAATATTTGGTCGTTCAGCTCAACAAATGTGTTGTATATGTTCCCAAACTACAATAGCCGTAATGAAGGAATACAACATTAAACGTCATTATATGTCATTCATCCGTATATGACACATTGATAGGTCAAGCTCGAGTGGACAAACTAAAACAAGTCAATTAAGAAGCAGTAGAGAGTATTTATGTACTATAAGAAAGACTCTGAGCCTGTAACAATGCTTAACTTCAAAATCTGTTAATCAATTGCAGTGATGGGAAATTCATAAGAAGTTGCTTGGTCATATTTAATGATTTTGCATGTCCCGAAAAGAAACATTTATTGCAGCAAAACAGTTTGTCTCGTTTTACTGTGTTGCGCAGAATAAATCAACTCGCAGA
Organism: Octopus bimaculoides; assembly: GCF_046866305.1. NCBI lineage: Eukaryota > Metazoa > Mollusca > Cephalopoda > Octopoda > Octopodidae > Octopus > Octopus bimaculoides. The sequence continues at coordinate 55,390,917 of NC_142944.1, forward strand.
GAATATCAAAGAGACTTTAAAGCGGAAGATAAATAGATTTGCAACATATACATTGGCTCTTGATGAAAGCACAGACATAAGTAGCACAGCTCAATTGGTTGTATTTGTACGAGGTGTTATTGATAATTTTGAAATAACTGAAGAATTTTTGGACATGGCGAATAGTCTTCAACAACCACTGGACAATACATTAGTGAACAATTCTTGAAGTTGAGGGATAAGTTTCAACTTGGCACTTCTAAACTGTGTGGCCTGACAACTGATGAAGCACCCTCAGTGACAGGTAGAACCAATGGATTCACCAAGAAATTTTTGGATACCATCGGATCGCAAGATGTTGTGGTGAATCACTGCCTTATACACCAGAAAAGACTACATTCATGGTCATGGACTAAATCATCGGCAAATTAAGGCCTTCTTAAAAGAACTTGACTCAGATTATCCTGACGTCCCGTGCTTCTCTGCAGTGCGTTTGCTCAGTAGATCTGCTACTTTGAAATTATTTTGGAATCTAAGAAAGAAGATTGGACTATTCATGATAAATATGCAACAATATGTTGCTTATTTAAATGAGAATGACTGGTTAAATGACACTGCTTTCCTAATTGACTTCACGCAACATATTTCAGATTTAAATGTTTAACTGCAAGGTAAGGATCTGCTGGTGAACAAGAGGTTTGAACACATTTGTTCCTTTGAAAAGAAACTACAACTTTTTTCCGATTCAGCTGAGTAGAACAACACTCACTCATTTTCCCAGTCTCACTGTCAAAAAAGCAGAAATTCTAGATTTGGATCGCTCCAAATATGCTGAATGTATTGGCAGGTTGTATGCTGAATTTACAAGCAGATTTGAGAATTTCAGGAAATGTGAAGCTGAGTTCAAGCTGTTTTCTCGGTCATTTGACATAGCACCTGAGGACAGTCCTGATTGGTGCCAAATCGAGCTGATAAATTTGCGGTCTGATATAAACTTGAGAAGAGCATATGATAGCAATGACTTGGTAGCTATCTACAAAAATTATGAATCCAAATTTGGAGCAACATGCTAGGAAAATGGCATCCACTTTTGGCAGCACATATTGCTGTGAGCAGTTCTTCTCAAGAATGAAATTTACTAGAAACAGATACCGAAGTCAGCTCACAGTTGAACACCCGACCAGTCAGCTTCGAGCTGCCACCACATCAGTCAAAGCGGACATTGATAAATTGTGCAAAAACACAAAATACCAAGTCTCACATTTATAAAACTAAGCTTAATTTTATTTGTCTTTATTGTTTAAAAATGTATTCACAATGTATTCATAATTCAATACACTAGTTGCCATTAGATTACATGTTTTTTTTTTTTTACAGTGACTGACCCCAATTATTGTTCTAATGTTCGAAAGTGGTTTGCCAATGAAAAATGTTGCACACCCCTGCATTAGACAGTTGTAAATGTCTGTCACATACAACTTCTGTGTACAGGTAGGCAATGATCAACTGAAATGTAGCGTCAAATATCTTTTCATTCTTACCAACCACTACTTGCCCTATACATTTTTATATTTTTGTCAAGAGAGTCGACAACACGTGTAGTCCATTTTAGGGCCTCTGAGATTAATGTTGGAAAAATATATCCCCAAACCAGAAACTTTGTCTAAGATTTCACGTAAGTCTGTTAAACAGGACGACGTGTCATATTTGCCATCCACGTATGGGACTTGACCTCAGAAAACAATGAGTCTGAATATATGACGCAGTCCGACTTCTTACAGATTCCCTAATCTACTGTGCTTAATGGGTGCTTTTTTATCGACTTCGAAAGGATGAATGCAAAGTTGACACGGCAGGATTTAAGTTCAGAGCGCAAAAAATGATATAAATACCGCGACATTCAACCCGACGCTTGAACCAATTCGTTTAACTTACTAAATACGAACTTATAACTAAATCAAGTACACAGGTTAGAATGCTCGTTACAATTTGACTATTATTTATATTAAATGAATTTCTGAATTGTCAGCAATGTTTGTTATTTAAACTAAATATTACTGTGGAGTGAATCCATAAATTATTATTTAAATGCGCTGGCTTTAAATACAGTTTCACAATGGCCAGATAAAAGTAGGCTGACAAGAATATAAAGATGATTGAAATTATAGTCTACTCAATCTGCTTTTCTTGCCCACATTGAAGTTGTATAAATATGACAAACGTTTACGACTATCTATAAATGCAATGACGGCTGAAATCTATGGATCTAACTTTCCACACCTCCAAAATAAGAAACTAATTTTTCACTTGATATCTTGTCTGATGTAAAAAAAATAATAAATAAATAAAATAATAATAATGATAATGATAATAATGATAATAATGATAATAATAATAATAAAAATTGAGATCTTTCTGTATATATATATATGACGTCGGTAAAGCAATTTTTGCCGATATATGTAAAATATTTCTCAAAGTTAGCAAACTGATAACGACATATATATTATGATTGTCTATTGAAAGTTATAGAAAGACCATCTGCTGAAATGATTATGCTATTTTTTTTTCGGGGGGGGGGGGGTTAAATATTTTTAATTGTTTTCTAAGAATTATTCAACTGAGTGGTCTGTACTTATGAACTGTTGATCATTTCTGATGATTTGACTTCTTTTTAAAAATACAGAAATGTATTCTTTCATTTGCATTTGATTCTCTCTTTCACTGATTTAAGTTTAAACATTTATACAGAGCTTAGATGAACCAGAAATTAAGTAATGTTTACTAGCATTTTTAAAAAAATTACTACGATAAAAATATATCACTTCTAATCTGTAAATAACATATTTTATACAAAAGTATTTGTATAAAATATCGTATATTCCTGGAAGTTAAAATAGGTTCCTCTTTGACTTGAAGCATTATTTTATCTTTAGTATCCAAAAGAATCTAAAACATTCTCTTTTGATAAATCATCCAACAATTATGCTGATTAACTTTTATAATTACTGACCCTAAAAAGGACATATTTATAAAAAAATAATTCAGTTTTCATTTACTAGGTTTCTCTGGTTTAAAGTGATTGTTTTGCTATGATTTTAATTCTTCTAACAATAAATGTATGTAGCAATTAATTCCATGACTTCATATTCATTTGAAACAATAACATATACTACATTTAAAATCTTCCATTTCATAAAACATGATCATCTCCCAATTTTTACATGTAATATTGATAATTTTCACTTCCTAAGTCTTCTATTCATTTCATGTATAAACATCTTGGCCTAACAATCTTTCTTTGAACCTATAATTAGATATATAAATAAATGCATGTAAGCGTCAACTATCCATTGACTACATGTCTGCACTCTTGGAAAAACAACCAGAAACTGGCGTAACCTACCGGCATGGAAAACAGTAAATACATTCTTAAGTTGTTTTTGCTATTGAACGCCCTATCAGTTACTTGAAGTTCGTATCAGTGAAAAATTGTTTGGAATTTATTTATTCCTCATATTTTATGTTAATTTTTATTTTATACTAAAACAAATTCAATTATCATTTTGCTCCTAGTTTCCTCCTAGTATGAATGTCACAATGTAGTTTTAAGGTAAAATATCATTCATTCTTATTGATTATTACTTATCATTTAGCTGTTTCCACCGTCGAGGTATGATATGACAAAATGGTCGTCTGTAGAAATTTGTAAGAAACTAAATATATTTGAAAATATTCTTCAGTTGCATCTATTTTCCTTAACATATGAATAACTAAGCTCACGTTGAAAATAATTATCATTATCGCTTAACTTATCTCAAATTATTTTAATAATATGTTTAATTTAATAAAATACTTTAAAATATATTATGTAATTAAACCGTAAAAGTGAGAAAGGATACACTGGGGTGAACTGAATGTTTTTTTGACAAATACTACAACATGCAGAAAATAATACACATATTCGTACACTGGACAACGTCATTTTAAGTGAATAATGGAAAGAAACCAATTTTACGAAAACGCCGTTATTGTAATATTTTATTGACTTTATAGTTTTGTTTATTTTTCTCTGGTTTGCCGAAGTCATTGTTGTTGTTTTTTTGGGTTTTTTTTTTTTCATTTTTGTTTATGTATTCAGATTTTTTTTATTGTGCTTTATAAATGCCACCGAAACTTGATTTTGAAATGTTGGAAAGTAAAAATAAATAAATAAATAAATGCAGATACTGCCCTTATTAATATCATTCAAGCCGTTAACATGAGTGATCAAAATTTGCATCTCGACAAGCCGCTTCTTTGTAAGTTGGAGTTAAAGAATCATTTTAAAGTATCACCCACATGTTTCTGACTCCTTCAGTCTCCGAATACTTTATTATTTTATTATAATTCAGCTATGAGATTATCTTCTTCTAGGAGTATTAAAATGTAGTTAAATACTCGTACCTGGTAATTTTCTCTTGCCAAAGAAAGCTGGTCACTGTTGTAATACTTCTTATTTCGGAATTTTTAAAAAGGTTTTGTCTTTTCACTTTATGTTTGTTGTGTTCTTAATTCCAGAAAAAAAAAAAGAAGCTTTATCTGGTTAATATTCATTGACGAATTTTTTTGCACATTTTATAGATAGTTCACTTCAGAGTGTAAGAGTGTGTTTATTTTAAACGCTGAGCTTCTTTTATAATGATGGTAATTTTCTTTGTGTCTAGATGGCTTTCTTTCCTGGTGTTTGGGTTTTACTGATGCATCAGCTCACTGATACATTAAGCTCACTGATCAAAATATGTGACATGAGATGTAGGAAACTAGAAAGGCTTTTTTTACCATTGTTATAATTACAATTAATCCGTACACTGTGTACATCCGACACTAATATTAGTTGCTTTTCAGAATTAGAACATTAGGTAATTTGCCAACTCAGATTAATGTATATGTTAGGAACGAAATGCTCAGGAATAAAACTATTGCAAGTCACACATTAGTAAATAGAGCCACCATACCAATCTCGAGTACCAGATCATAGTCGCTCTGGAGGAAATATGGCATAGTAGACTATGTAGAGTTCTGCAAAAGAAAGAGGACAAGATAAGTGCCATCACCACCAATACCAGCGCTACAAAAATGAAAATAACAACACGCAAAATTCTACGAATCTACTGTTGCAAAGTTCAACAGCGACACCACCACTACAAACGTGACCAAAGCGGCTGCAGAACTAATGGTACGAAGTGCACATCTTTGCCACAAACGCCAAAGTGGGGAAAAAATGGTTGTGAGAAATGTACGTGAATATGGACTTCATCATCAGAGTTGACTATTCGACGTCAGCGTCGAAGTATAATTTTCTAAGGATGTCCTCAGTCATAAATATTCCGAAATTTATTCACATTAATACTAAACTTGAAAGACAGATAATGATGGTAAAAATACCCGGTGTGCCTCAAGAAACAATTTAGTGTGTAGTTGTGCTGTACCTTGTCCTCGAAGGAAGAAGTGGCATTCTTCTGGATGTTAAACATTAACCAGGAGAACTGGCTAAGTGATAAGACTGGAAATGCTTTTACAGGTGGAACCAGAATACATGGAAAAAAATTCCGAATATAATTCAGTTGCTAAATTGAATTGAACTATGAGTGAACAAGTGCCACGTATGTGGAAATATCAACAGCCCGAAAGCATTTTATCTGCATCAGAAGGCGAATGTATGGATGCGGTGGCGGCTTACATCACAACTACAACATCAATAACAACATGGAAATATAATAGTAGTAATAACAATAACTTTAGTAGCAAAAGCAACAACATTAATTATGAATATGAAAGCAACGGCAGCAACAGTTCAGTATGAAAAGAGATCAGCACAAATGGAACAGCAACAGAATCTTATGTCATAACAACCACAAATCGCATCTTAAAAGATACTTGTCATCAATCATTACCGATGGCCATTTAAATTACACATAAGCACAATCACAGAAATTCACGAACAAATACTCCACCTTCGATCATAGATTTTTTCGACTGGAGAATTTCCTCTTGTGGCAAATTGAGGAAGCTTGCTTACGTTGTGCTCTTACTTTATAGGAGTTGAGTAATCCAAGGTGAGCGGCCACAGAGGATCCATCATGCGTAGAACCGACCAGGTTCACTAGTGATCCCCATCTCTTGCGGTCCCGTGTCAGCCTCTCTATAGCCTCCAAGACGAAGTTGAGCCTCTGCAGATCATGCTTAATCAGGTCCAGCCATCTGGTGCGAGGCCTGCCATGAAGCTTCTTTTTACCTGCAGTTACTGCGCTGAACACGACTAATAATGCCCTAGAGGACGATCTAGAGGGAAGCTGAGGACAGTCCCCGTAGGAGCGCGTGTAGCAGATAGCTACGAGATGAGAGATTGCGGGCTGATACGTGCGCAGACCCAGTTCTTTGTTGGAAACATGATGGTACTATCTTATGTTCACGATGGTCCTCGATCGTGAGAGGAGACCGATGTAGATGAGGAATTTCGTCTTCCAGGAGAAAAAGAGCAGCGACATCAAAGGGGTTTCCATAAGGAAAACACGAACCCGACGGCCAGGTCACACCTGGGGTTAATCTCCGGTGTCAAGTCTCCATTTCTGTTGACTGTGGGACCCAGGTAGATGGAGGCTCTGACAAACTCTACACAAACTCTAATATGGAGAGGGAGTCACGCATTTTGCGCCAACGACATATAAATAATAACAAAAAATTGGTTCTTTACAAATCGCTTCTCTTCCCATCCTTGTTGCATTCATTTGAAACATGGATGTGTTATGAAAAACATTTCAAATTGTTAGAACGCTTCCACCAAAAATTCCTTCACCACATTTTAAAAATAAAATGGGGCCTTTTTATTCCAGACACAGATGGAAGCTTCAAAGACATTTTAAAATCCACAAAGATCAGAACTTAACTGCAATCTATGTGGGAATCTTTTCCATACATTGTCTGGTTCAAACGGCCACATCAGACGCCATTATGGACATAAGGTGGTCAGACTATGCATAAGGAGTAGACAAACACTATATACACACATACACACACACACACATATATATATATACTTACAGACATACATACATATACACACACACACACACACACACACACACACACACACACACACACACACACACACACACACACACACACACACACACACACACACACACACACACACACACACACACACACACACACACACACACACATGCTCCATTTCTTCAGGTGAAACTATAAATGGCACGGCAGGCCTTGTCTATTTGGATCGAATAGAAACGCTCAGCCTTTATTCTCACCTGTTTGATGTGGAAAATATTCCATTTGCATTGACCTAATGATGTTTGTATCACATTTAAGATACACACAAGGCTTGGCTCAGTACAATTCCGCCCACAACATAAATCACACTCGCATCTCATAACAACAATACAGAACAATTATTTCACGTTAAATGGTTCCAATATCTAATATTACACCAAAACACATTAGAGTAAAAACAGATCACGTCTTTGAACAAATTCTTTCAAAAAATCCCAGATAAACCCCGTACACCCGGATTTGTTTCCGTAAACAATAACTATCTACATGAGTGGGCCATGTTGTCCGATTCTTGATTTGAATGTCTTCACCAGGTGCTACTTTTATCTCTCTCTCTCTGTCTGTCTCTCTCTCTCTCTCTCTCTCTCTCTATATATATATATATATATATATATATATATATATATATATATATGTATGTATGTATGCATGCAGGTATGTATGTATATATATATATATATATATATATATATATATATATATATATATATATATATATATATATATATATATATATATATATATACATATGTATATATATATGTGTGTGTATGTGCATATATATATATATATACATATATATATGTATATATGTATATATATATATGCATTTATATATATATATACATGTACGCACATATATGTGTGTATATAAATATATGCATATGCATGGATATCTATACGTACATCATGTAATTACATGTGGAAGGTTGACGATTTTTTTTCCTCCATCTTCTTTTACTTTTGGACTTCCCTTTGTCTCCTCTGAAGAAGAGTTTTGCTTGAAACGCAAAACACTCTGTTTTCCCTTTCCTGTGCGTGTTATGAATACTTTGCATCTATTTCGTCCTCCCGTTCTTGTTTTTTCTTCTTCTTTCTTTCTCTGTTGCTTTGATGATAAATATATATATATATATATATATATATATATATATATATATATATATAGCAATGTTAATTCTCTAAATGAAGTATTAACAGTAACTGCACGATAAAGTGTAGTATATTGCCACTTAAGTGTGTGTGTGTGTATTTGTGTATGTATAGATATAATATATGTATAAATCTACACATATGTGTGTGTATATAAATATATATACGTATATAAAGTATGTATATAATGTATGTATAAACATAAAATCATACACGTATATAAATATCTATGTATATATGTGCGTGTGCATGTGTGTATGCATATACATATATGTGTGTTGGTGGTGTATGTGTGTGTGTTCGTGCTCATGCGTTCCTGTGTGACGTATTCAGCAGGTGTGTAGATTAGCATAATCGACATGTTTGTGCAGTTTTTTTCAAAATCTGAAGACAAAGCAAACCAAAAAATGCACGAATATATTCAACCCAATGATAACATTAGAAAACTACTTATATTTATCCAATAAAATAGTTTCGTAATCTGGTTTCTTCTAATTAACTTCCAAAGGATGTTATTTATTTTGCTATCAGTTATGTAGCGAAAAGTTGATACAGCTCTGAACTAATATTTGAATACATTCGCTTTGGTAAATCCAAAGTTATCGTTTCACCTTACTCCTTCAGTTTTAATACTATGTACACATACCCGCCTCTAGCGAAAGTACCCCCTGGCTGACGCAAAGCAATAATGCCATTGGCTTTGGACTTTACATTCATTAACATTAAAAATTATTTCACATAGTTATGTTCATCGAACTCCCTAAACCTTCTGTCTCCTTCTCTGTTGAGTACATACCGACCGTTAGATATACGATTGAGTTACACATTCCGACTACAGTCTTACTGCACTCATCTCCCACATCTTAAAAATAATCCAGAATCGTTTTAAATAACAACCTTCTGAATCACCTTGAATCATGTTTATGGTTCTTAAAGTATACGAGTGCAGCTTTCATAAAATGAAATCCGATGTTACATTCAATAAAACCAAAATTTTATACCTTTTTTATTTGAATCTTTTTACGAAAATGATTGCTACATCAGTTGAAGCAAAGTAAAGTCCCTTCCAAATTCATATAAACTCATAAGGGGTGGTTTTCCGGCATGTATATCCTCCACCTGAACCGGATGCCAGTCCGTCATAGAATTACTCATTTTTGCCGAGTGGATTGGAGCAACGTGAAATTAATGTGTTTTGCTCAAGGTCACAATGCATCGCCCGGTCCAGGAATCGAAGCCACAATCTTACGCTCATGAGTCCAACACCCTAACCACTAAGCCACTCGCTCTATCGGCATCGACTATTTTAATGCAGCAATCTTTTTAGTGTGATGGTATTTCCCAAGACCAAAATGATGCATTGTATCATCTTGGTTTGGCTTTGTCGCTCGCACCATTCTTTTTATGCATCATCAATAATTTTGGCCTCACTCCTAACAACGCAGGCTCGATACACATAATTTTCTTCATTTCTCCCGAAAAACTGCATTCAAACTTCACCTATATGCAACCTAAAAACCTCTCATTAAATTTTCTTTGACTCCCGGTGTTGTATTCTTAATTCCATATCTAGAACGGAACTGTTTCTAAGTAAATAGCATCGAAAACATCGTCCAAACAAAATTCATTGGTCTACTTGGCGTGAGTTACAAACTATCTCATACGTAGTCTCTCACTCTCTCTCACTCTCTCTTCCCTACTCTTTCCCCTCCTCTCTCCACTCCCCTCCCTCTCTTTCTCTCTTTCTCTCTCTCTCTCTCTCTCTCTCTCTCTCGCTGCCTTTTCTACCAATATAACAAAACTTTCTTCTTTTAGGAACTCAATGGTCAGGTGGTATCTGGTTTCTGGCGCTCTGGAATCTCGTTTCTCCTTGCATTACTCTATTTTGCCTACCTACCTACCTACATACATACATACATAAATACATACATGCGTACGTACAGGCATATATATATATATATATATATATATATATATATATATATATATATATATATATATATATATATATATATATATATATATATATGTATATATAATCAAGCAGTGGTGGTTGGACACAAATACACACACATGCACATAGAAATACATATATATACATATACATACAACATGCTTCTTTCAGTTCCTGTCTACCAAATCCACTCACAAGGCTTTGTTCGCCCCGAGGCTATACTATAAAAGTTTTGTTCAAGGGGCCACGCAGAGGGAGTGAACCCAGAAACATGTGGTTGGGAAGCACGTTTCTTACCAGAGTCACACTTGCACCTAAACACACGCATACATGCACACACACACCCATACACACACACACACACACCTATACACACGCGCGCAGACACATACACACACCCATACTCACACAAGCCCATACACACAAACACCCACAATCAAACACAACACATACACACACATATAGTCAAATTCCAAAGATCTAGAGATGCTTGGGTTTACATATTCCCAAGTTCTGCACCAACAGCTTTGCTCAGTCGTTTCTTTCCAGGCCGTTGGCCTTCTGAAATTTATTCACTGCTTCACTGCTTATGTTTCCCCTATAGTGGAACCTTAAAGGGACGAATGTTAGCAGACTCAGAGAGACTGCGAAGGTGATGGGGTACTGTCGTATCTTTTCCATTAAAAAACAGCGGCAGATTGAAACAGAGGTGTCTACAAAGGCAGTGCCTGACTTGAAGTCAGTGGAGCTAGTATGCTCTCATAGTTTTGTATTTGTACTCAATGTATTTTTTCAGTATTTTATAATTGACATTTCACTTGTTTGACATCTTAACTTCTATATATCAATGACAAATTTATGGACAAAAGTGTATGGTAGATTAATCTATTACACATTACTTTAATATTTACAGATGCAATGTGTAGTGGGCTTAAACTAGAAACTGCTTAGATAATCTGAAAACAAATCCCGCAGAGGGTTATGATTATTTAATATAAATTAACGGTTTTCTTGTATAAACACAAAGATACAAATATTTAAGCAGATTCAATCGATTATCTGCATATGTATGTATGAGAGGGAGAGATGGAGAGAGAGAGAGAGAGAGGGAGAGAGAGAGAGAAACAGAGAGAGCAACAGAGGGATGAAATGTAATTTTTTTCTCAATTATATTTGAAATGTGACTGTACATAGGTGTAAACACTTCGGGACACTTAATTTTGTCTATTCCAAAAATTATGATGTTGACTCCACCAACATCTCCGCCACCGATGATGACGACAACAACAACAACAATAATACAATAAAGGACATGAAGAAAAATTACGCAATCAATTCCATGTAGTCACAACAGAAGTTGTTGGAAAAATAGGAGAAAGGCCAAGCTTTGGCCAAGAACTGGAGAAGTCCCTTATAATACCAACTCACTCGGCGCTTATATGTGGTGAGAGGTTTGCTTCCCAACCATGGTTCCGAGTTCAGTCCTACTGCGTGGCACCTTGGGCAAGTGGCTTCTACTATAGCTTCGGGCCGATCAAAGCCTTAAGAGTGGATTTGGTGGAGAGAAAGTGAAAGAAGGCCGCCGTATATATATATATATGTACTAATTTTATCTTCATTATTATTTTAAACTTAAACTTCGTTCAAATTGTATTTAAAACAATGATAATTTATGTAAGCTGGTTTTTGTATATAATATACATATTAGCATATATTATAATGGATGAAGGGATGATTATTGAATGTTTATTATTTTGATATTTTGATATTTGTAATAATTTTCCTATCTTTATAAAATAAGTATTTCATATAAATTCATTTGGTACTTATTATTGGTTGATATATATATTTATTTATTTTAATTATTGTTCTACTTACGACCTAACGATTAGCTACATTTTTGAATAGAATTTATTTTCGATAATTTCAATTGATTTTAATCGATTTAAATTTCCTTTCTATTCGAAAATTGGTTATGAAACACGTGTAGTCATTTTATTATCTTTATCTTATGATATTTACTTTGTTTTATATTATGCTCATTGATTGTGCTTTTAATTGTTAATTTTTCTATATGTGATAGTCGATTTTCATCGATGAGTTCTTGAAACTTAGTTATTTTCCCTAAAACTATATATTATATATATATATATATATATATATATATATATATATATATATATATATATATATAGATAGATAGATAGATAGATAGATAGATAGATAGATAGATAGATAGATAGATAGATAGATAGATAGATAGATAGATAGATAGATAGATAGATAGATAGATGTTTGTGTTTTTGTTTGCTCTTTGTTCGTGTATATAATTGTTTTGTATGTGAGCTATTTTTTAATGCTGACTATTAATAATAGCCAGCATCCAGAGACTAGTTTCAGGATCATTGCTCTTCATCAGTCTGGAGTAGCTTGGCTTGCTATTGATGCTTATTCGCCTTTGAAAACTTGTAGAATTTCAAAAACTTAAGGATACAGATCGCAGTAGCATTCTTCCCTTTCCCGGGCAACAAACCATCACTTTATTGTGCTGCTACTGTATAAATTTCTCTGAGATATTTAGAAAGGCAATATTTCTAATTTTGTAGATGAGTGAATTTATTTCACTTGAAATTCTATAAGCTTTCAAAGGCGAATAAGCATCGACAGCACGTTAAGTATCCAGGAGCTGTGGTGGTTTTAGAAGTAGTGAGTAAGGAATCTCATGTCATACTGGATACATTGAAGTGCTGGAAACAGTTTTTAAGCCTTGGAGGAAATATGCAGAATGGATTATGTATTTCGAGAAGCCTTAGCAAATTCTCACAAAGCTCACGTAACAAAGGAATTGACATCAGACAATTTTTAGGATAATTTTCCACCAAATTGTGAACTTCAAAATTGCTAGATTTAAATTCTAAGGCTAATTACTTTTAATGCATTGTTGAAAGGGATATCAATCGACATTCTCATAATAGTAGAAGTTCACTAAAGGTCGCTATTGTCTAAGCGAGGTCCGACTTAAATACAGATCAGTTAGAGCTGCCATATAAAACATTTAGGCCCTAAAATTAAGCGGACATCTAAGCAGGAGGTGCGTTCCGAGAATAATATATCAAAAAATTCCATCGAGAACTTGGGCACACATTTTTTGTTTGTTTTACAATACATTCGGGTACTACTATATTAAATTTGAATCACCAAGTATAAACACGCATCAATTTGTATGTGTGCGTGTGTATGTGTGTGTGTGCATGTGTGTGTATGCGTGTATGCATGCACGTGTCTATAAAAATGAGAACAGACACACACGTAGACACCCATAAATATGAGTTTGTCAATGAACCTGATATGCATACATGTATTAAGTGTAAGTAATGCTAACAGGAAAATGACTCTTTTCATTAATATTTTCCCTCGTACTTTTATAGCTATTACAAAATCAATGCTAAGAAAGAACATCTACTAACAACACAATAACCACAATCACTACTACTACTACTACTACTACTACTACTACTACTACTACTACTACTACTACTACTACTACTAGTGCTGCTGCAAGTACAGTTGCTGCTGCTGCTACAACTACTACTCCCACTACCAATAATAATAATAATAATAATAATAATAATAATAATAATAATAATAATAATAATAACAACAATAATAATATAAATCCATATACTACAATTCATTTTTCACTCGGCTTTGTATATATTTCCGCTATTAATGTGTCGAAGAGAGTGTTTCTAAACATGTTAATATGTAAAAATTATATCTGCATGTATATTTGTGCAGTCATGCATACAGGCAAAAGTATGTTTACACGTGATTGAACAAATATATATATGTGTGTGTGTGTGTGTGTGTGTGTGTGTGTGTGCATGTGTGTGTAGGGTGTAAATTTATATAGATAAATGTATGTAAATATATATATGAATATATGTATATATATATATATATATATATATATATATATATATATATATATATATATATATATAAATATGTATACATATAAAAATATATGTATATATATATATATATATATATATATATATATATATATATATATTCCTGAACCTTCTGATTCTTTTAATGTGCTAGTTTCCTGGTATTAAATTGATATTAATTAATATCGAATGTTTACCATATTATATTAATTAACCATAATCACATTTCTCAAAGTTGGTAAATTCAAAGCAGAAATTATTTCCTGCAGAGATATTTCCGGATTCAGCGCGCCAAAACTAAGACTTTTGAATTTTAATCTTTATAATGGATAGAATCACGTGCACGTTTTCACTGGTTGAAGACAACTAGCACGAGATTCTGTTCGATTATAATAATATCGGTAATATGTACTGATGATAAATAGATACTTTAATTTGGAAGTATTGATTTTGAAACTATAGTCTGCAGATAATCGAGGTATGTATAATTTTCACTGGTCTCGCCCGCCTGTTTTTGCTCCGCTGAATCCTTATTTGAGAATTTTTTAAGTGAGCTTCTTCTAGCATATTGACAGACCGGTTACTGGTCAATCTTATATACATATATATATATATATATATATATATATATATATATATATATATATATAAGTTTTGAATGATACAACAATGCACTATAATACAAAAAATGGACCATATACCTGTTGTAATTTAGTTATCTATAGTCCGATGATATTTCGGAATACAATTCCTTCTTCAGATATTCTTAGATGTTTTCATTTTCCTGTTAGCATCGCGTACACTTAATACATGCATACATATAGAGACTCCATCTAAGAACATCTGAAGAAGGAATTGTATTCCGAAATACCATCGGACTATAGTTAAATAAATTAAAACAGGTATATAGTTCATTTTTTTGTATCATAGTGCGTCGTTATACCATTCAAAACTTTTATTCTTTACAAACAATAGACAATGCTTCAAGCGAACTACAATACTCTCCTATATATATATATATATATATATATATATATATATATATATATATATATATATATATATATATATATATATATATATATATATATATATGTACATATAGCTATATGTATATGTGTATATATATAGATGTGTATAAATGTATTTATGTATATATATATATATAGTTATGTATATATGAATGCGAAGGCACGTGGCTTAGTGGTTAGGGCATCCAGCTCACGATCGTAAGGTCGTGAGTTCAATTTCCGGCGACGCGTTGTGTCCTTGGGCAAGACATGCTCCGGTCCACACAGCTGGCAAAAATGAGTGGTACCTGTATTTCAAAGGACCAGTCTTGTCACTCTGTGCCATGCTGAATCTCCCTGAGAACTATGTTATTGGTACACGTGTCTGTGGAGTGCTCAGCCACTTGCACGTTAACGTTCACGAGCAAGCTGTTCCGTTAATCGTACCAGCTGGAACCTTCGTCGTCGTAACCAACGGAGTGGTCCTATATATATGTTTGTGTATATGTGTGTGTGTATGTATTTATATGCATATATATATATATATATATATATATATATATATATATATATATATATATATATATAGATAGATAGATAGATAGATAGATAGATAGATAGATAGATAGATAGATAGACAGATAGATAGATAGATATGATATAGTATAACTCACATATCACTCCATATTTCTCCTTTTTTAGTTCTCTCCTTATTGATTTCTTTACCCCTTCTCTTCATATGCGCTACCTTTGACGTCATATCTACTAACGGTTTTTTTTTTATAATACTCAATAGCGTCCTGTTCATCATTTACACAGTCATCACATTTGTTAAAATGTCTTATTGTTGAGTTTGGTTCTCTTTCTTTCCCTGAGAAGATTACATTATTTTACACCTTCTATTCCTTTGGAATAATACCAATTTTGTCTTCGAAACATATGTCGGAATTAAAAGAATTTGAATAACACAAGCGTTTAACTCCATTTATTTATTTATACTACACAAACTACTGCACATTAACTCGGAGTTTCTGCTTTTGAACAGTTTGCTACATCCTTGTTACTTGCGTGAATTTTGCTTCCCTAGTGACTGTTTATTGAATTTTCAGTGTTAACTGTAAACAATAGAAAATTCATTCATTCATTTATGTATGTATATATATATATATGTGTGTGTGTGTGTGTGTGTGTGTGTGTGTGTGTGTGTGTGTGTGTGTGTGTGTGTGTGTGTGTATAAACGTCACTCCCAACTTAAGAAATCGAAAACCACTTTCGACTCAAATCATGCAAATTCGGGCGGAGTTTCCTAACGCCTACTTATGTTTTTACCAAACTTGGAGTACTGACTCAATGCAATGCAGAAATAGTATATCTGAAATTTCAACTTTCTAGTTGAAGTAGTTTCAGAGCTATGGGCTCTTTAATTTATAATCACTAGGTGGAACTAGATTCACGCTTCAGTATTTCCGCTGCCTTATCCTTGTAAAGGCAAAGGAGATGCGGAATAAAATAGTATTTATACCTTTTTAAGATTACTGAATTGAAATTGCTCTATTCAAAAGTTCAAAACTAAGTTATTTTAAGACAGAGGCCACTACAAGCATTCAATAGCATACAATTAACGCACCTCAAATAAACCCGCTCTCCTTAACATTACACCAAATCAGAGTAAAGCAGAAGCAGACACCATAACTTTTAAGAATTCTTTGGACAAATTCCTTCCAGAAATCCAGGATAAACCTCCGACACCCGGATATGTCTCCGTAAACAATTAGCGTCTAACTGAGTGGGTCATGGTGCTATTAAGTCAGACGAGTCACATGTGAAAGATAGATATAGGGGGAAGGAAGGTAAGAGACAGGGAGACAGAGAGAGAGAGAGAGAGAGAGAGAGAGAGAGAGGAAGAGAGAACAGGAAAAGAGGAAGGGAGAATATATATATATATATATATATATATATATATATATATATATATATATATATATATATATATATATATGTATATATATATAAATATACGTATATATA
>NC_142944.1:55413108-55415608 GCF_046866305.1 Octopus bimaculoides
CAAATGTTAAATGACCTGAAGGTCACATCCTCTCTAGGATGTCACTGCATGAACAAAGCCAGGCAAAGTCTTTGTTAGAACTATCCCACATGCTGTTCATGGAACAAGTGATACTCCAACCAACCAGAGGAAGCAATATTTTAGATCTCTGCTTCACAAACAATGTGAACCTAATCCATAATGTGAAAATAACGCCCACATCTCTCTCAGATCATAACATTATAGAATTAACTATGTATGGTCCTAGGCAACCCACTGACACCCACCCCCACCAGGAGGACTCAAGCAATATCCAACCTGAATTTCCACAGGGCGGACTGGAAGTCAATTCGCAGAGAGATTCGAAATCAAAACTGGCATGACAGCCTTTCTATACAAGACAATGACCTCAAACTAAGTCATTTTATGTCAACTATACAAGGCATATGCACCAAATACGTGCCATATAGAAAGACCAGCAAACATGCCAATAGAATTCATAGAGACAGGAAAATCCTTATGAGACACAGAACAAAGGTCTCAAACCAGTTAAATAGAGAACTGGGGGATAGGAAAAGGACTAAACTAAAACTAACACTGTTAGAAATAGAAAACAAGATTAAACTCTCCCATGAAAAAGAGAGAGCAGAGAAGGAGAAGAGAGCAGTAGAAAGCATAAAAACAAACCCCAAGGCTTTCTATAGATTTGCAAAAGAGACTGCTACGGTAAAGTATAAGATAGGACCCCTGTTCCTGCCTAATGGCTCACTGACTGCGGATCCCACATGGATAAGTGAAGTGCTCAGTGCACAATTCAAGAGTGTCTTCACTTCTCCTCTGAGTCACATGCAGATAAAGAACCCAGCTGATTTCTTTGACAATAGCACTCAGCAGAAAAAGACTGCATCCATTACCTACATTGACATTGAAGAGGAAGATGTAATAGCCGCCATAAATGAAATGAGCTTAATTTCGGCAACTGGCCCCGATGGTTTCCCGGCTGTCCTCTTAAAGTCGTGTAAACAAGAATTAGCAGGACCACTCCGGATACTCTTCCAGAGTTTCCTTGCAAATGGTAAACTTCCCAAAAAGCTGAAGGAATGCACCATATGTCCTATCCATACAGGCGGAAGCAGAGCAGAAGCTGGGAACTACAGGCCCATCTCTCTGACTTCACATATTAGCAAAGTCATGGAACGAATTGTCAGAAAGAGATTGATTGCGTTCCTAGAAGAAAATGACTTGCTGAATGAGACCCAGCATGGTTTATGTCCAGGTAGAAGCTGCCTCACGCAGCTCCTGCAGCATTATGACTGGGTCCTGAAGCAGCTACTTGACCATTCAAATGTTGATGTGATATATCTCGACTTTGAAAAAGCCTTTGACAAAGTTGATCATGGCTTGATATGTCACAAGCTGCGAAACCTTGGCATAACTGGTAAATTAGGAGAATGGCTGCATGACTTCCTGAATGGTAGAAGTCAGACAGTTGCAGCCAATGGAGAACTATCCAGGGAATCACAAATATTGAGCGGTGTTCCGCAAGGAACTGTCCTGGGGCCACAACTGTTCATAGTGGCCCTTCTGGACATGCCCACGGTCACTCGAAGAGCCACTGTCACTAGCTACGCTGATGACACAAAACTATCTCAGGCAATAAAGAATCCTGATGATGTTGTAAGCTTACAGAATGACCTAAATGCAATATATGAGTGGGCAGAGCAAAACAATATGCAGTTCAATGCGGAAAGATGTCAAGTACTGGAGGTACTGCAATCCCAGAACCACAAGCCGTGAGAGACCTGGGCATCAACATGTGTAGTGATGCATCATTTCACATGTACATTTTCAAGTTGACAGCAAAATGCAGACAGCTGGCGGGGTGGATACTGAGGACATTCCGTACAAGGGATCAAAAATTCATGTTAACTCTATGGAAGACATTTGTCCTGAGCAGCCTAGACTATTGCTCTCAGTTGTGGTCACCACACAGTGTCAAACGGACTGCAGAACTCGAGGCAATTCAGCGGCACTATACAAAAAAGATCGCCACAGTCCAACAGATGAACTACAGGGAGCGACTGAAGGCACTAGGTCTCTACTCCCTGGAGCGCAGGAGGGAGAGATAAGTAATAATATACATATGGAAAATACTGGAAGGACTGGTGCCGAACTTTGGCATCAAGTACTACAGGAATGCCCGCACGGGTCGCCACTGCATGGTTCCAAAGGTGCCGTCCACTGCATCTCACATAAGAACAAGATACTGCAGCAACCTCGGTTTCAAAGGACCTCAGCTCTTCAATGCCCTGCCAAAGCATTTGAGAGACATGCGAGACATGGATGCGGAGGTCTTCAAGACAAAACTCGACGCTTTCCTCTCCACGATACCAGACGAACCAATGGCTCGAAATGAGACACAGTTTAGGGCAGCGACGTCAAATTCTCTTATACACCAGATGTGCCATCAAAACTCTAGATTGGACTATAGCAGGTGCCGGAGAAGAGAGATGCAAGGAAC
>NC_142944.1:55418108-55468108 GCF_046866305.1 Octopus bimaculoides
TGTGTGTGTGTGTATATGTGTGTGTGTGTGTGTGTGTGTACACGTCTGTCACTCTCACACTACCTCTCTATATACAGATATATATAAAATAGAAATATATACATATATATATATTGTTGTACTTGGGGATGGTCATATTGCCAGTTTAGCCATATATATATATATATATATATATATATATATATATATATATATATATATATATATATATATATATATATATATATATATATATATACTGTTGTGTCTGGGGAGAGTCATTTTCTTATCGTGCCTAAAAATTTAACACACTCACTGTTAAAGTTTCCACTTATTTCTTATTTTTATTTTCCTAAAATTTTCGTTGCGTCTTGCAACCTTTTCAATAGTCTTCACTCTGTCCGTTATTCACGTTGCATTCTGTTTTAGCCTTTTTTTTGGTTTTTGCGCATGCGTGTGTCTCAGTGTGTGTGTATGTATGTATGTATGCATGTATGTGTGCATGTGTGTGTATGTATGTCTGTGTGTGTGTGCATATGTATATATGTATGTATGAGTGTGTATGTATATATGCATGTATGTGTGTGTTTGCATGTATGTATGTATGTATTCTGCATTTGTGTGTGTGTTTTTTTTATGTATGTGTGTGCGTGTGTGTATATGTATGTATGTACCTCTGTCTCCTTGTGTGTGCATGTCTGAGTGTGTGTGTGTGTGTGTGTGTGTGTGTGTGTGTGTGTGTGTGTGGGTGTGTGTGTGTGTGATTTGCTGCTATGTACCATGTTTGCATGTATGGGTGCACATCTTCATATGTGTGGACAAATGTGTGTGTATATGTGGTCATGTGTTTCAGTCTCTATTTGCTTATGTGGCTGTCTGTTCATAAACCCTATGTACCTACCCATACATACATGTGCTTGCACACACACACACACACACACACGCCCCACACACTCACATACATACATACCTCTATCTGCATAAAAGCCCATCAACTGTTCTACTTTACCTGTGCAAAATGTGGCTATGGGGGTATGATATCTACGTATATTTCCTATTTAGTATTGGGGAAGTTTCATTTATAAGGACGTACTCCCGTATTTGTCTTAGAGTTGGGTCTTTTGGGTGCTTGGATAAGATGCGAACGTCAAGTTGACCCAAGTTGCCTCCATGCTGGTCTTTGGCATGTTGGTAGAGTATGGAGGACTGTTTTTTGTCGTCATACTGTCTCATATGTTCATAGTGTTTGAGAAACCAAACCTAATGCTATGTGTATTAATAATTTTACCATAGTGTGAATTCTTTGGGAAATATCTGCTTATCACCTCTCTAAACTGTGCAATCAAATTAGATTTAACATTTCTAACATTTCTTGCTATATTGGTAGCGATTGCATGCTTTTCTCATCAACACGTTGTGGAGATATCATCATATGAACATATATATATATATATATATATATATATATATATATATATATATATATATATATATATATATATATATATATATATATATATATAAATATATATATACAGATAGAGAGAGAGAGAGAGAGATTCTATCTATTACGCACAAATCTAAAATTTTTACTTATATATGTGTATGTGTGTGTGCGTGTATACATGCATATATATATATATGTGTGTGTGTGTGTGGACACACATGCACATATATATATACATATACATATATATATATATATATATATATATTTATATATACGTGTATATATATATATATATATATATATATATATATATATATATATATATATATATATATATATATGTTGTTGTACTTGGGGATGGTCATATTGCCAGTTTAGCCAATAAAAACACACGCACTGTATATTTGGTGTTAATTTTTTTTTTCAGCTTTATATTACATTAATCTTAATCTTAATCTTATTTCGGCCAGAGTTCTTTCGTCACACTTCTGTGACCTCATCAGTGGTCCTTTGTTTCCTTCTTTCTTATGTGTGTCTCACCTTGCTAACTATCAGCCATTTTGTATTTTGTATTCCTATTGTATGTGTCTACGCATGCGTGTCCTTCAATGTGTCTGTGTCTTTTGTAAGTGCATGTGTGTATGGGGAGTGTCTGTATCACCTATATTCTCTGTTAATACGTGTTCGTTTGTATTAGTTTTTATTTATTTATATGCTCATGTGTGTGTGTGTGTGTTTTTTTTTTGTTTTTTTTTGTGTTTAATTAAATTTTGTTAACGTATGTAGTATTTAATTCCATTTGTTTATCTATGTATTGTATTATACTTTGTTCCTATTATTGGTTTATGGGTAACATGTTGTCACATGCTGTGGTTTGTTAGTGGCGTATGTTAGTGTTCCATTCTAGTTTCCTATTCAGGCTAGGTTTCCCTTCTATTATGTGTGTAGCTTCAGTAATTTGTCTAAGTGCTGCATCACTGCTATGTGTAGATAAGATTTTAATTTCTATGTTGTTGATTGAGCCTCTATGTTCTTGCTCAGCGTGCTGGTACAGAACTGATGAGTTCTTCCCTTCCTTAAGTTCCCTCCAATGTTCGTTTGCCCGCTCCCCTATACTCCTTGCTGTTTCGCCTACATATGTCGTTGTCTTATTTCTGCATCGTCCCTCTGTACATCTTATACTATAGACCACATTTCTGGTTTTGCAGTTAGTTTGTGGGCTAAATCTACATACGATACAGTTCCTATCAGTGCAGGGGGTTCTACTGAAAGGGTATGTTCTACTGATAAGGGATTTGATAGGGTTGCCTGGCCTTTCAACAACCTTAATTCTTAGCTTAAGTTTGTCTAGGGCCCTTCTAAAGCGGTACGCCAGTTCGCCTCTAGGGGTGGTGTCGACGAACATGACGCTTTGGTACTTGTGGCTATTGTACCATGAGCTTGCCTTCCCTATTTTCTTCTTAGTTCTTTCTATGGTGTTCCATGATTTGCTCCTATAGAGTGGGCAAATCCCATTCCTATCGTTGCGTTTGATTGTTTCAAACTTCTTCATAGCTCCTTTGTAAACCCTGATCCTTTCTTTATGGCTGTAACCCGAGAACTGCATGCGGTGGACGAAATGTTGTATATGTCTCTTTAATTCTGTAGGGTCGCACATGCAGGAGACATTTCGCATTACTCTGACGAGGTCTGCCATCAATATGTTGAATTTGGCATTGTCCGCAATAGCCGAGTTCCGGTGGATCAGGTACTTGGAGGCCATAGGTTTTGTATAGTGTGAATGGAGGATTCTGGTTTTATTGTTCTTAGTTTCTAGCCAGAGTTCAGTATCTAATACAGGTAATCTATGGTTAGGGTGTTTAGTAGGGTAGTCTATCGTAACTCTAATACTCTGGTGGATGGAGTTAGCTATTTGCTGGATGCTCTCCATAGTCTTAGTTTCTATTTCTATTTCAGGGGTACTCTCTTGTGGGGGTGTCTTTACCACTAAGTTGATATCATCGACATATCGAGTGTACACATTCACGAGTATGGAGTTCTGTGTCAGGCGTTCCTTAAGCCTTCTGTCCCACCATACCATGGCAATATGACCATCTGTTTCAACACACGATTTCACATAAGAAATCTTGCAAAACAAATATATATATATATATATATATATATATATATATATATATATATATATATATATATACATATACATATATATATATACAGGGGTTGGACAAAATAACGGAAACCCCTTAAAATTTTAAACAAATTCATTTTAATATAGGACCGCCTTTAGCAGTAATTACAGCTTGCAATCTACAAGTTTTGAATTCATACAAAGTTTGAATTGTTTCCAAAAGAATTTTTGTCAATTTTTCAGCTAAAACTGTCTCCAGCTCTTGAGGAGGATATCGACGCTTTACTTGTTTTTCTAAAATGCACCATAAATGTTCAATAGCATTGAAATTTGGATACTGTGGTGGCCAGATAAGATGTTCAACTTCACTAGAATGCTCCTCGTGCCATTCTTTAACAAGTTCACCTGCGTGCATTGGTGCATTAGAATCCTGAAAAATTGCATTTTCCTCTGGAAGCAGTTCTACAACCATAGGATTAATTTGATCAGATAAAATACTTAAACAGTATTGACTATTAATTCTGCCATAAAGGGAAACCATTGTGCCGGCGGATTTCCAAGATGTAGCCGCCCCCCAGCTCATCACAGATCATCCTCCGTGTTTAACAGTTGGAAGAAGGCAGAGTCTGGGTCAAATGCTTCTTTTGGCTGTCTCCACACGTATATTCAGCCGGTGGTCGGAAATAAAGTAACGGATGACTAGTTCGAGAAAATAAAATTCTTCCACTGCGCTAGGGACCAATTCTGTAGGTTTTTAGTCCGCTCTAAACGCTTTGCAACGTTTGTTTTTGAAAGTAGTGGTTTTCTGATAGTAGCCCTCCCAGTAAATCCGTCTTTGTGGAGCTCCCGGCGAACAGTTTTTGTGAAAACTGGGTTCTGGAGCTGGTTATTAAGCTCTGCAGTAATTTTGGGAGCTGTACTTTTGTGATCCTTTCTAACAATTTGTATAAGAGTCCAACGATTCCTATCTGAATGTTTTGGTTTTCTTCCGGAGTTTTGTTTCGACGAGGTTTATCCCTCTTTCTCAAAGGCTGTCATCACTTTCGAGAATGTACTTCTTGATGCATCAATCGGTTCGGCTGTTTTAGTTACGCTAGCACCTGCCATAGGAGCACCAACAATTTGGCCTCTTTGTAAGTCTCATGAATCTGTCATTTTGTCATTTTAATGAATTTTAATTACCTTTTTCTGATATCTGAAACGAAACAGCAATTTTAGGAAAACATATTAAGCATCACTAATAATAAATCAAAAACATAAAAATAAACAAGCTTTTGGCGGTTTTATAGATATTTCAAAAGTATGATGCTATGATGCTAGGTGTTTCCAAGTACCTATATCTATGTATCTAACAATCCAAATATCTATCAATTTATATGCAGTAAGAAGCTCGGTTCCCAATCACATGGTTCCGGTTTCAGTCTCACTGCGTAGCACCACGGTCAAGTGCTTTCTACTGTAGCCTAGGGCCGACCAAAACCTTGTTAGTGGCTTTGGCAGATGGAAACTGAAAGAAGTCTATCATATATATGTATGTGTGTGTGTGTATGTATGTGTGTGAGTTTCTGCCTGTGATTAACCTCCCCATCACCGCTTGACAACGGATGTTGGCATGCTTACGTTCTCGTAACCTGTCCGAATAAGTACCAGGCTTTTAAAAAATTGCTGAGATCGATTCTTTCGGTTACAGTCTAATTACTGAAACAAGTAAAAGATATATATATATATATATGTTTCTGCTACAAGCTGAGCGAAAATTTCGCTACTATAGGCGAATTTTTGAACGAGCCTGTATAAATCACGAGTTAGATT
Organism: Octopus bimaculoides; assembly: GCF_046866305.1. NCBI lineage: Eukaryota > Metazoa > Mollusca > Cephalopoda > Octopoda > Octopodidae > Octopus > Octopus bimaculoides. The sequence continues at coordinate 55,423,478 of NC_142944.1, forward strand.
CTAGCTCACTGATATTATACAGAGAATAAGAAGGAAGATATTACTTTTAAGAAAGCCCCCCGCTCTCAAAAAAGATCTTGAATCATTCAGGTCGGAACCTGGAACGAAACAGAGATTGCAGGATTTCAAACTCAATGCATCGTGACTCAATGCAACTCTCACCATAGCTGCAAGCAGACTGCTTAATAGGAAGGTAGCGGGAAGGGAAAGAACAGATACTGGTACAAGAGGATAATATTTTACAGAAAACCACTTATATATATATATATATATATATATATATATATATATTTATATATGTATGTATGTATGTATGTATGTATTGAAAAGCACTATGGAAGGTAAGATTGACATGCCAAATTGGCTTGCTATAACGTGGACAAATCTTATAGCAAAGAATGAAACTTTGCCTGATAACTACAAGTCTATTGCTTGCCTAAACATTATGTGTAAATTGTATACAAGCGGCATCAACCAATTCCTGCAGGATCATTGTGAGTCTAACAATATAGTGACTTATGAGCAGGCCGATAAAAAGAAAGGAGCATGGATATATGCCGAACAACTTCTGATGCACAAGCTGTTGAGTTCGAAGGGAAGAAACGTCGTTGGAGCCTTGCAGCAGTATGGTTTGGTTAAAGGCATTCTATTCTATACTTAACTCTTGGCTGCTGAAGTGTCTACGTTCTGCAGAGTGCCTGCTACCCTAATTGCTACCATTAAGAGGCTCGGAAAGACCTGAACAACAATTCTTACACTGAGAACGGACGATCGTTTCCGACGTTATAAATAGTTCAAGGTAATGTTCCAACGACATAGTCTTTCAGTAATTCTATTCATTTTGGCATTAAATCCATCATAATTCTTGCTACAATAAACATCTGACTGTTTGCTAGGGTCTGCAACTGCTAGAGATATTAATGTAATCCATAATTCCTTTGTGGATGTCTTCAAGACTTATTCTAAAAATGTTTACAATGTCAAAAGACAGCTGGAATTAATAACATTTTAAGCTGACATAGGAATGGAATTTGACCAAAAACAAATGTTCATATTTCATTGTCGAAAGCGGAAAATTTGTCCCCCAGATTCAAAAACCTGTGCATCAATGGTTTCCTAATCTCCCCTGTTTTACACAGAATAATACAACTATCTAAGCGTTGATGAAAACATATCATACGATGGTGCTGTAAATAAAGATAGTGACCCGTGAATATGAACCAGACTTAGAGACTATGGAATCGGAACTATTTTCTTACAAAAAGACAATATTTCACTATGCATTTTCAGTGCCAATACTGATTCCAGCATTTGGGATATTTGACTAGTCTCTAAAAGAAATCCATTCCATTAATGTTAAAATCCATAGGATCCTGACGTCAATTGGAAATCTCTTGAGAAAATAGTTTCTATCTAATAAGAGATAACGGAGGTAGAGGCTTGAGAACAGTGCAGATAGTCTTCGAATGTCGAATAGCTTTATTCAGACAGCACTTGCAAAACAACAGCAAAAATAAATACAGCGCTGCATAGTGAAGAGAATAATATCCTACGCATCATTAGCAAGTGCCTTAGGAAACAATCTATAACTGATGCCCTCCCATACAATCCCCAAATTGCCGGACTAACATACCTCAAAGAAGACCTGGTTGTGAAACGTTCATCATACGAAAAGAAGAAGGCAAGGGTATCTTTTTAGAAGAACTGAATATGACAATAATATCGGCATGAAAAGCAGCCTCTCTTTGACTCGTTACCTTTCCATCACATCATAAATTGAAAGTTATGCATTTTCAATCCAAGAACAGGAGATTCTTACGAAATATCTAATGAACAAAATAGACAGTGAAGCCCTTGGAACTCCAAGATGTAACCGAAAATGTAAATTGTCATATCTCTGCGGAAGACATCGCCAATGTGATTAACAGCTGCCCTAAAATGTTATGGTACTACATCTTTATGCGACATGACATTGTCTTAAAAATAATATACAATACCATTCGGCAAAAACACCTATGATAAATATAGAGTATCTGCCTGTTATTGAACACATACACAAACATCAACACAAAGATTACTGGTGGAACATTCCCATGAAAATCTCTGCCAAGCATCATAGACCAGATACTGTTGTTACCTCACGGTCATGACCTAGTCGAGAGCATTTTATTCTTGAATGGAAACATCGTGTTTACGTTACCTTTCATGCAAACTGTAAAATTTAATCCAGTCTATATACATGCATACATAAACAAAGTGGCGTAGTTGTGTGGTAAGTAGCTTGCTTCCCAACTACATGGTTACAAGTTCAGTCTCACTGTGTCGCGTCTTGGCCAGGGGTCTCTTACAATAGCCTCGAGCTGACCAAGGCCTTGTGAGTGGATTTGGCAGAGTGAAACCGAAAGGCACCCGTCGTATATATACATGTTTGTGTGTGTGTGTGTGTGTGTGTGTGTGTGTGTGTGTGTGTGTGTGTGTGTGTGTGTCCGTGCGCGCGCGTGTGCATCATCATCATCATTTAACATACACTTTCTATGCTTGCATAGGTTAGATGAAATTTGTTGAGGCAGAATTTCTACAACCAGACATCCTTCCTGTTCCCAACTCTTATCTATTTCCAAGCAAGTTAATATTTCCCATGGCCAGACATGTTTTTCTGTGGAAGACAAGAAACAAATAACAATACTTGTATGATGGCAATGCATTCTGTTAATAACTCTATTGATATTTAAATGGAATACTTAATAACAGTACAAATAAATGCAGCTATAAACTAAGTTGCATTTCTTTAGGAGGATTGCTGATAATCCATCAAGATCTGTGGCTGAGTTTGAGCACATTTCATCAATGGCTGATATCACGGCTGGTTTCCTCTATTTTAATTGCTATTTCGTTGTGTAGGGCTGGGAAGCCAAAGAACTCGTCAGGCATGGCTATTTGAAAGTGTTCCAATGGAGTGGTGAAAACTCTCTTATATTGCATGTTCAGTATTTCACTGATCCTCTAAGGTTCTGCGGTCGGTGAAGTATTTTCTTCCAATAGTGGCCCTATTTTGTACCGTACTGAAGCAGCCTCTTTTGCATATCTGAAGAAGGCTTTAGGGTGTGTCTATATTTCTGACAGCCCTGATTTCTTTATCTGCTCCATCTTTTTCAAGGCAGTGTTTAGACTCATTCTTGATATCGAGCAATATTTTTGTTTGACATAAGATCGATTGCTATCCCTTAGTGGCCCATTTAGACTGTTTGAAGGTATTGCTCATCGTCTCATTAGAATCCTCCTATCACTGGGAATTATATTTTTCTGTTGGTTTGGTATTTTCTCTGGAGCAAACTTCCTGCATATTTCATGCATGATTGTCATAAAGTGTTGTAACTTTATGTCTATATCTACTTGCGTACATAGACTGGTGCACCAGTTTTATTCCATGATCTCTTTTTCAATACCCGTCCAATCAGCTTTGTAAAAGTTCAGACTGGAGTGATGTTGGGTTTCTTTAGTAGCCTGCATGTCTGTAGTCTTCTGTGAGCCATACATTGTTAGTGCAGTGGCATACATGAGAGAAGGCGGCCCTCAGGCCATTCGACATAAGGGAGGTTGAAATCCCCTAGAAGTATGTGCAGGCTGTCATCCAGGTTAGTTGAAACTTCTTTTATTTCTTGAGACTCCCTTCAAATGATTTGGAGTGTGTGGTGGGTGACACATGGTACATATTACTATTTTCATCTGTTTGATGTGTACCACCGGAGTTTCGCAGATTAAGTTTGAGTGTGAGTGCAGGGTCACAGGCTTGTACATTGCCACTCCAACATGAACTCTTTCTTTCCTGTCAGTTCGAAACACAACATACTCTGGTATGTGTATCTCAGCATCTGATATATCCACGTTTAGATGTGTTTCTATTAGTGACTCACTGATTCATGACATGTCACAAAGTCTCTCAGATACAGTATTTTGAGTTATTGGGACTTTTCGAGGCCCCTAATGTATTATAATTGCTATTTCTGTTCAGAACAGGTTTCAACATTTTAACAAAACGTTTCCCTTTTATCTTTCTTCGAAACTCACTTGCGTCAGGTACTTTTGGGAAATGAAAAATTAGAAACATCTTCTGACCACTTGTTTCTATATTTTTGCCCAATGGAATTTGGCGAACATTAGTGTTCCGGATTTGTTGTATATATATATAATTTAAAATTTAGGCTTCAGCAAGTATTGCTTCACCAAACACCGAAAATTAGAAATACCAGCCAAAACTACTATTTCTCTACTAAAATACGACTCCCAGAAACAGTAACACTCGCAAAATAACGAATCTACCCGATCTTGATTGATTGTGCACGCGCGTTTCTTGATCAATGAGGTGTGAAAATATATTTCGATGTGTGGTGAAGCAATACTTGTTGAATCCTAAATTTTAAATTGTGTTTATATATTTAATGATAATGGTTTTTAACACACCGAACTACTTAGTAAAATTACTAATTATCAATTAATTATTAATTTTTACCCTGTATCACATACATACATACATATATATATATATATATATATATATATATATATATATAATTTATTAATGAGGGTAGAAATTGATATTAATCAATTAAAACCAGTGGTCTAGCATATTAAAAAAATCCGAAGATTAAAATTATATTACATACAAAAATAAGAGGAATGGCATATAGGAGTCCACTTTTGCTGGTCATTCCTCTTATTTTTGTATATATATATATATATATATATATATATATATAAAGAATGAGATAAAGAGACCAAAGGAAAAAATAAATTTATTTTTGGCTTCGGTCGCTTTATCTCATTCTTTTTATATATACACACGCTAATACACGACCCATGTTAAATTCCCCAGTCATGCTGCAACCACATCAGGGGCAGAACTAGTCGGTATACAGCACTTACTCAGTATTACCTGTAACATTCGGGTCTGGTTGATTCCATTACCCTTCATAACCTTTATATATATATATATAATATAGTATGAAGGTAAGCAACAAAAATTCAATAGGTTATAGCAGTACGTACGTTTCGTAGAAGCTCCATTTATTCATGTAGTGAGAACACTACAGAAAATACAATGAAAATGTACTCCTCAGCTGCATAAAGGTATTTCATTTTAGAAAGTCATTTTGAAGATGTTTGCAAAAAATTTCGACCCTAACCATAGATATTATAAAATCTTCTCTCAACACACAATCCGTATCTCATACTCTACTCTCCCCAATATAGGATCTATTATCAATAAGTTAAATAGAAAAAACTTTAAACTAGCTAGGACCCTTGAAAATAAAGATTGTCTTATTATTGATAGCAATACAAATAACTACCAAACTATTAATAACACCAACGCAACCAATAATCATGCCCATGTTAATGAACATATTAATACTTCAACTGTTAACATAGTTGATGAGATAAATCTTCCTAGATCAAACAATATCAATTGCATATCTAATAATACAACCAACAATATTGATGTAAATAATTTAGATACTTGTATCAATAATCAACATAGCAATATACATATAGCTAATAAGCCCCTTAATTGCAATTGTAGAATTAAAGCCCACTGTCCGGTATCTGGCCGTTGTTTAACCCGTAATGTAGTCTATAAATGTACAGTAACTACTCCAACTAATAATTACATTTATGTTGGTTGCACAATCAACCTTAAACAACGATTATATAACCATTTTTCTTCATTTAGACTTAAACATAAAGCAAATAGCACATCATTATCTAATAAAATTTGGGAATTGAAGGAAAATGGTATTGATCTTAATCTTAAATGGGAAATCCTAAGGAGAGCACAACCTTATAGAAATAGTAGATATGGCTGTGGACTGTGTTCTATGGAAATTTATGAAATTTTTAAACTTAAGGATAACCCTAATCTAATTGACAATAGATCTGAGCTTGGGGTTCTATGTGTGCATTGTTACTCCCGCACCTTTAAATATTTTAAAAGTAAATATTTTTTTAAAAGTAATTCTTACTTAATTTTTTAATTTAGTTCCTATCATTTCCCTGACTTTTTATTTGAGGTATGACTTTTAATATATACCTAGAATACATTTTAACCCTTCCCAACCCACTGATAGTAGTCCTACATTTTCTCTAAGTTATTCTGAGTCTTTTTCGAAAACCTTAGCTTTATTTCTCTTAATTTAGTCCTGTTTTTCTAACTCTATTCCTCTCACTTTTTTCCTCTTCCCCCTTCCCCACTTTCTTTCTGTTTGGATTTTGGCCATTAATATTATTGTTTTACCCATAAATAATATCACACCACATTAATTTATATCTTATTTCAACTGGATATGTTTATCTTGTTCTATTATTATTGTTCCCTATAGTTTTGAACTTAGTAGTTCAGTGCTTCATTGTATTATTCTATTTATACTGTAGAATAGATATATTTCTTTAATACCTTGACCTTAATTCCCTTACCTTAAATTTTTTCCAAATTCGTACCACTCCTTAGGGTATTGCCCTTCCATTTCCTTTTTTTTCTTCTTTCTCTCATGCTTGATTTACCCCTAACCTGCTGTCCACCACTACTTAACCTGCCTTCCTCTAAATTTGAAATTACTACTATCCCTCCAATTAAATTTTAAATTCTTGTTTGATTCACTTGTCTGTGAAACAGCAGCATAGTCGAGATGTGTTTTCTTCTCTTACTCTTGTTTTTTGCAAACATCTTCAAAATGACTTTTTTAAAATGAAATTCCTTTATGCAGCTGAGGAGTACATTTTCATTGTATTTTCTGTAGTGTTCTCACTACATGAATAAATTGAGCTTGTACGAAACGTACGTACTGCTATAACCTATTGAATTTTTGTTGCTTAACTTTAAATTTTATTCAACAAATCTCTTAATTTTGTTTTCGGTTTTTATCCTACCAAATTCTGGTGCCTCAAACATTTTAAGTACCACATTTAATCTTTTGATTAAATCTATATTATATATATATATATATATATAAATGAACACACACATGACAGAAGTAAACAGGCACACCTTAAACATTGTTTTATGTTCATTCTAACTTGTAAAGGTTTATATTTTTTATTGATTGACATTTCTATGCTTCATGTTTTACATGTAACTGTTTGATCATGCCATGTACAAAAGAAGCCTTGGGACTCTCTGAATTTCAAAGAGGCTGTTTTATTGGTCTTTCTGAAGTGGTAATTGCAGGAAACCTTGGGATCCCGCTTTCCACAGTAAATCGATCAACCAGGGCTCTCTGATAGGATCCTTTTCTTTGTTAAGAGAAATGTGAATGATAATCCTCGTTGCAAGGCCTCTGACATAGTAGAACAAGTAGATATTAAGTCCTAGAACAGCTGTCAGGTATCTCGACAAACTTGTTTATTTTGGCAGAGCAGCAAGATGGAAGTCACTTCTTCGACCAGCCGACATCAAGCGGAGAAAAGATTGGGCCACTAGAATTTTGGGATACTGTCATGTTCTCTGATGAGTCCAGATTTGCCCGTATTTCCTGAGAGTGGTCGAGTGTGGGTCTGGAGACTGATCAAGAATTTGATGTGAAAAGATTGCAGCCAATAATGGAACACGGCAGCTATTCTGTGATGGTCTGGGGAGCAATTTGGAGCAATGGTCAATCAGAGCTGGTGGAGTGTAAGGGAAACATAAACTCAGATACATGTGTTCATATTGCAGGAAGGATTCCTTCCAACCTTCTCCAGTGAGGAAAATGATTAAAGAAGACTCTTTATTTATGGAAGAGGGGTTCCTTGTCAAACGGCTAAAATGACCCAAAATTTGTTGGATGAGAATGGCATTTAAAAGCTTCCATCGCCAAGCCAGTCACCAGATATGAACCCAATTGAACACATCTGGGACATAATACACAGGACAATTCATGAAAAGATCAAAAAAGCATCTTGAAAGCCAGATCTTTTGGGATTACTGCATAAAATGTGGCATGAAATTCCGCAAGAGAATATTCATCTGATTTGTAACATGCCTAATATGATCCATGTACTGAAAAATGCTAAGATAATGTCTACTAAATATTTACATTATAACAATGAATAAATAATAATATATATATTCATATGTATATATGTATATAAGCATATATATATATATATATATATATATATATATATATATATATATATATATATATATATATATATATATATATATATATATATATATATATATATATATATACATATAGACATGCACATATATTTATATGCATACATATATCTGTATATAGTTATAGATATGCACACGCACACACACACACACACACATACATATATACACACACACACACACACACACATATATATATATATATATATATATATATATATATATATATATATATATATATATATATATATATATATATATATATATATATATTTATATATATATATATATATAGTTTTAGGGAAAATAACCAATTATCAAGAACTCATCGATGAAAATCCACTATCACATATAGAAAAATTAATAATGAAAAGCACAATAAATGAGTATAATATAAAGTAAAGTAAATATCATAAGATAAATATAATAAAAAGATTACACGTGTTTCATAACCAATTTTCAAATAGAAAAGAAATTTAAATCGATTAAAATCAATTGAAATTATCGAAAATAAGTTCTATTCAAAAATATAGCTACTCGTCAGATCGTAAGTAGAACAATAATTAGATATATATCTTAACCAGCAATAAGTACCAAATGAATTAATATGAAATACTTATTATATAAAGATAGAAAAATTATTTTTAAAATATCATAATATCAAAATAATAATCATTCAATAATCATCCCTTCATCCATTATAATAACATGTATATTATATACAAAAAACATCTTACATAAATTATCATTGTTTTAAATTATCATTGTTTTAACTACAAGTTGAACGAAGTTTAAGTTTAAAATAATAATGAAGATAAAATTAGGACATATTTAACCGGTGTAATAGTTAAACCTATACTATTTAAAGCTAAAGACGTATATTTAATTATGATTAAAGATCAATTGAATAATAGAAAAATACAAGATTATTTATTTCTACAAACGTAATAATAAAAAATATGAATGAAAAAATTATGAATGGAAAAAATTATGAATGAAAAAATTAGGAAAGAAAAAATTATTAAGAATAAAAGGTTAAACTTTATATATATATACAAAGTTTTGATTTTAAAAAAACTTTAACGATATTATAAACTATAGAGATTAATAATTAATCAAATAATATTAATAAAAAATAATCGAAAATATATCAACACTATTCCAATCGAAGTTCTAATATTATGTTGAAATGAAACTATAACTTCTAAATAATTTAGTGTTAAATAAGTTATCTATTAAAATAATCTATAAAGAACCAAATGAATAGTATAAAAACAAGAACACATATTATTTTCAAATAGTAGAAAATCTTTAGCAAAGTGAAAACAGTACTTATCCAAATTTTACATCATACATATATTAGATATATATGGGTATCTATCTATCTATCTATCTATATATATATATATATATATATATATATATACACACACACACATATATATATATACACACACACACACACACACACACACACACACACACACACACACACATATATATATATATATATATATATATATATATATATATATATATATATATATATATATATATATATATATATATATATATATATATGTATATGCGCGCACACACATATATACGCACAAACACACACGGTACGGCAAATTCACTATACGCAAGCCCACGTATACTATGACACATCCCCGCACGCAAGACATATACACAGTCACCTATACACATACACACGTGCGAGCAGAGGCAGAAACTAGCACGCATGCACTCTCCGATTCACGTATATAATGGTCCACTGATCGACAAAGCAACAATACACGTCATGCTGCGGCGGTACAGACGCCTCTTTATATGGTCTGTTGCCACTATTACAAAATAGCCTTACAATAGACAAGAAAACTTGAGAATAGCCACCATTTATATTGAGAACAAAAAATTAGAAAAATATGAATAAAAATATGTGACAAAAGGAAAAAAATTATAGAAATAAAATAAAGTCTGAGACAATCGACATCAATACATTCTTTTTCTTATTTTTCTTTACCTATGTATCCACACTCATATTTGCAACGCAACACACACACTCACACACTGAATCTTGTGTGTGTGTGTGTGTATATATATATATACATACATACATACATATATATATATATATATATATATATATATATATATATATATATAAATAGATAGATAGATAAGTAGATAGATAGATAGATATTCTTATATCCATATCTATCTATCTCTCACTCTCTATCTCTCCATCTCTCTCTCTCTCTCTCTGTCTCTCTCTCTCTTTATATATATTTATATATATATATATATATATATATATACATATATATATATATAATAATAATATTAGGGACAACATCCAAATTACAGGTAAAAACCACATATATATATATATATATATATATGGCTAGATAGATAGACAGAGAGAGAGACAGATAGATAGATAGTTACATATATATGTACATATATATCCGCACACATATATATGCATATATATATTTATATATATATATATATATATATATATATATATATATATATATATATATATATATATATATATATATATATATATATATATATATATATATATATATATATGTATATACAAATATATATTATATACATATATAATATATATTGTTAACTCACGGAGTACAACGAATGTCTGCGAATTTTGGGGCCATTGTATATGAAAGTGTTTTTTTGTTTATATGTATGTATGTATGGATGGATGGATGGATGGATGCGTGTGTGCGTGTGTATATATATGCGTATCCATGTAAGATTGTATGTCTCTATGTATGCATGTACTCGTATGGCCGGGTGTATTAGTTTGTCTGTGTATTTGTGTAAAGAATAAACTAATATGTGTATGTGTGTATGTGATTTTTCTTTCTGTATCTGCACATCTGAATGTGTCGTGTGTCTAAGTATGTTCCAACCCTAGCAATCAACTATCACCATCTGTTATCCACTCCAAGTTTCTGCTTAAGCTTTACAAATGGATCTTTTACAAAGTCTTCACAAGAAAGCAGCGCCACAGCACCAGTCGTCATCATAGTCACCACTGCTGTTAATACCGCCATCACTACAACGTGACTTTCTTCTTTTCGTTTCCTTTTCTCTTCTTCCTCTTTTTCTTCTTTTCTCATGGTCATCATCATCACCTTTTCCCAACCACTTCCTTATTTTATTTACCTGCTTTTTTTTTATATATCTGAAACTTTGTTTTCTATTCATTCGCCATCACTATCATAATCATCATCGCCACACTCTCCATCACACCACCTCGCATCACATCACAAACACCACTACCATGATCGTCAGCACTAGCACGACCATTACCACTACCATCACTGATACCACTAAATGCACTGCTACATCTATCGCCACCACTATCACCAAATTACTCACCTGACTACAATCAATGGTATAAGGAATGCTGAGTCTACTACGTCAATGACTGGCAACAATTAACATCGTTCTCATTACTATTACACTGCTACCAACAACCCATTACCACCACTAGCAGAAATACCACTATGGACCATTTTGATCCATCACTGTTGGCATCAGCGCCACCAGAATTAATTGCAGCCCCATCAGCAGCATCAACCACGTCTGTTTCTGAAATATATAGGGGGCTGAATTTGTCGATTGGGGAAAAGCTTGTAGTATTGATGAGCGTTCAACGGCATTGGAACGTTCAACGGCATTGGAACGTTCAAGAGCATAAAGATTGATGATTGAAGTTAAGAAAAATTTAGCTGAAAAAGAGGACTGGAAGCTTTTATCATGATGATTCACATCAATTATCAAAATACCGACATCCTCGCTGCTGCTCAAAGTTCTGCGAACATTTTAAAGGCTGTAAAATGTAACATGGACAAGAAGAAGACACACAGTAAGTTCTCTCACAGCACCCGTGCGCTGGAATTCCTCCAACAACTGCAGGACAATGTGATTGAAGGTCCAAGCCAAGGAATCTGAATGAGGGCCGTTGCTACCATACTTTCATGGGGCGCAACGGAATATTCTGACAACCAAATGGAAGGAGAACTACTTGATGGAGTCTATAAAGCTCCTCAACAGACTGCGACACCTTTCTGAGCCGGAGATAAGCTGGTTCTTAGATGAAAAGAACTTCTTCCAGGGAAACTGCACAGCACGAAGAACAGATGGTTTGCCTACAATCTATGATAACCCATGTATCATGAAAACCCATCCACCATAGATTGTGACGCTCTATGTATGTGTCTGCAATGAGGATAACTCCATGCCGCCTCGCATCTTTGAACAAGGCTCAATTTGGCTCAATTCAGATGGTTATATGTAACTACAGGATCCTGTGGTCAAACGCTAGAAGGCCATATGTGTGGCAATAGGTTTCTACGGCTTGCATATATCCGGAAAGATTCAGAAGTGGTTGTCTCAGAATTTCTACGACTTCAGCTCTAACTTCTGGCGCATCTGAGAAAGACACCAACTACTCTGGCTGCAATACCAAGTCCGAGCTGGTAATCAAGATCAAGGTGTTCGAAGGTCTTTCCAGGCACAGAGTGAACAACGCAATGTACCAAGTTCCGGAGTCGTTTTGAAGCTGAAAGCGGCTCCTTTGAGTAAACCATTACCTCTCAGAACTAATGTAGTTGATTTTATTTATTTATTTATTTTATTGACTTTCTATTACTTTTTGATGGGATATTGTGTTTTCTTTTTTTATGCAAACTGTCAAATTTAGTTTGAATACGCCGTAATCCAACGATATCTGTTAAAACGACACGAAAAGAAAACATATCGAAAAGAAAACGTCTCGAAAAGAAAACATATCGAAAAGAAAACATATCGAAAAGCAGCATAATAGCAACACACAACGCAATCAATGACACCATCCAGGACTAGGTGAAGGAACGTCTAGCAGTTACAAGATCTGCTTGAAATGGTAGCCATTTATTCTTCCGCTTATCAAACCCCACTACATTTATTTTAAAATTCGGAAGAATATTTTGGATAATGTATTTCTACACATGCTGCCTCTTACTAAAATAAGGAATAGTTAAAACATAATTCTACAAATAACAGTTGGACTGAACTGGGTTAAACAACAATATCTGCAACATGATCACATGTAGCAAGAAGGAAAACTATTTTAGCTTCAAAAACTGCAACGGTATCAACAAATAAAATAAAAAACATCAAGAACGTGGACGTCTTCAAGAGTGACAACACCAGCGACTCACTACTAACGTATCAACAATGGTAACTGCATCAGCAATGACAGCAACAGTGGTAACAGCATCATTAACATTTTAAACAATGTCAAAAACATTAACACCACTAGCAGTCCCACTAATCTTTATTTTCCTTCTCCCCACTCTCCTTCTTTTTGAAAGCCTCGTGCACAACTCAGTTTCGACAATAGCAACTGATGACCATTATAACCCAAAACAGAAATTGCAAGTGATGAGACATAGATTGAGCTAGGCAGACAGATAGGGAGACAGACTGACAAGCGGCCAGAAAACAAAAATGAAAAAAAAGGAGAGGAAAAATTAAACCAAAGAAGAAGGAAAAGGAAAATAAGTGGAAGTGTGTGCTTCAACATTAGAGTTATTACGGAGATTGTCAAATTTCTCATATTAGTCACATATGGTATTAAACTTGAGGATTTGTTCCTTAAGGGTGTCTGGTTCAACCCACGGTCTAATTCATTAACGGATTTAACAAGACAGTAAATTTTGTGGATATTGGTGTAGGGTAGGGTGGGAATAAGAGGCAGAATGCAGTGGGTGGTATTTTGTATTCTATTTTCTTAAATATAGAATGATCACTTCTGCTTCGACAGAAAGTAAGAAAGAAATAAACTATTTAAAAACAAAATCAAGAAAAATTAGCAAAAATATTGGTGAATATTTTTTTTTACGAAAACTTATTCATCTTTATTACATTTAAAGGTTTAACTGATTATCATAGAAGGTATATTTAAATATTATAGTGTCTAGTGAGAATCATTCTCTCTTAGTGCCTTATTACTTTACACACACACGCACACGCAAACACACACACACGTATATATTCATTCCTACTCGAGGCACAAGGCTCGAAAGTTTGGGGAGGGACAACTCGATTAGATCGACCACAGTACGCAACAGGCACTTATTTATCGACCCCGAAAGGATGAAAGCCAAAGTCAACCTCAGTGGAATTTGAACGCAGAACGTAAAGACAGACAAAATATCGCTAAGCATTTCGCCCAGCGTGGTAACGATTCTGCCAGCTCACCTCGCCTTTATATTTATATATTTATATATATATATATATATATATATATATATATTTATATATTTATATATATATATATATATATATATATATATATATATATATATATATATATATATATATATATATATATATATATATATATATATATATATATATATATATATATATATATATATATACATATATATATATATATAAATATATATATATATATATATATATATATATATATATATATATATATATATATATATATATATATATATATATATATATATATATATATATATACACAAAGTTTTAAGTTTAAAAGAGAGTTTTGACTCTAATATCCATAATTATTGAAATTTATTCCTATGTCAACATTTCTGTATAAGGCTATATCTGACTGTCAAATTTAAGTCAAACATATAAATTTATATGTTTGACTTAAATTTGACAGTCAAATATAGCCTTATACAGAAATATTGACATAGGAATAAATTTCAATAATTATGGATATTAGCGTCAAAACTCTCTTTTAAATTTAAAACTTTGGATATATAACCAAGGAGAATGATCCCTAAGGAGTCTACTTTAGACTTTTTGCGGTGAAATCTATTGCTATATTGGTAACGATTACATGTTTTTCTATGAACATATATATATATATATATATACACACACACTCACACACACACACACACACACACACACACACACACACACACACACACACACACACACACACACACACATATATATATATATATATATATATATATATATATATATATATATATATATATATATAGGCGTGGTTCATTGGACAGAAGCTTGCTTCCCAACCACATGGTTCCGGGGTCGGTCCCACTGCATTGCAACTTAGACACGTGTTTTCTACTATAACATTAAACTAACCAAATCCTTATGAGTGTATTTCGTAGACGGAAACTGAAAGAAGCCCGTCGTAAATATATATATATATGTCTATCTATCGAAATGTGTGTGTGTATGTGTGTGTGTCTTTGCGTTTGCGTCTGTCCGTACTTCCACCACCAGTTGAATAGTGGTGTTGTGTTTAAGTAACTTCTTGGTTTGGCAAAAGAGGCCGATAGTAGAATAAGTACCAGGCTTAACAAAATTAATTACCGGGTCGATGTATTCGATCAAAAATTCTTCAAGGCAGTGCACCAAGATTGCCGCAGTCAAATGACTGAAACAAGTAAAAGAATAAAAGACTAATATGTGTGTGTGTGTGATTGTGTGTGTGTGTATGTGTGTGTGTGTGTGTGTGTGTGTGTGTGTGTGTGTGTGTGTGTAATATATTAGTCTTTCATCCTTTTACTTGTTTCAGTCATTTGACTGCAGCCATGCTGGTTTTAACTTAGTACTTATTCTATCAGTTTCTTTTGCCGAACGCTAAGTTACAGGGGCATAAACACCCCAACATCGGTTGCCAAGCGATGAGGTGTGGGGAAAACCCGAAACAATGACACACATATACACAGTTTCACACACACACACACATGCTATGGACTTCTTGGATCTGTTCACTTTCATCGGCAGATCTAGAAATGAATTTTTCTGTAAGTAAACACTTTCAAACTTCAGACACTGGTAGAATGTGTCATATAAAACATCTTTTACTCTTAGTGTTGTTGAGAAAAGTTTCTATTTACGAAGTTATTTCGTGTTAAAATTGTCGTATTTCGGTAATTTCAATCAATCAATGACGTGTATTCAGCTGAATAAAACTACTGCTGTTGTTTGTTAACAACTGCCGATGAAAGTGAAACGATCCGGCTTCTTTCAGTTTCCGTCTACCAAATCCACCCACAAGGCTTTGGTCAGTCCGAGGCTATACTGGAAGACATTTACCCGAGGTGCCACGCATGGGACTGAATCCGGACGCATCTAAGAATGTATGTGACTCTACGAGAAGATATATGATCATATGTTACTCTTAAGTTTTTTTTTATTTATTTAATAGCCACTAATGATTTCTACTCTATAGATATAAGGTTCCATGCTCACCGAAGAATGTGACTGTTATATTTGAATTGTTAGCTGACCCAAAAGTATATTTCTTGGGTGTCGTAATGTTTTGGCACTTTATGAGTTTACTGTGGTCGTCACCCGGTTAATTTAAAAGTTTAATTTATTATTCAAAAGACGTTTCTCTTCTGGCTGTTTCTTTAAACAATATCTCTTACTTTTTCTCATTTTTTTTCTTTTTTGAACAACTGTTCGTTTAAAATTCTCCGTAAAGTAAAGTACTTTTGGTGTTCACATAATAGGTTACTATTTCTATTGCCTACAAAGTGACTGATTTATGATTGTTTCTGCCCTTTTTAGACACTAGTTATGTTTGGAGATGTCGCAGAACCTCTGTTGTGCCAGATTCTCAAAAAGCAAATATTCTATGTAGACTTGCTTTGCATATACGTTTAAACAAATTTTATATAGTATTTCGATCACTACCGCTAAATGGCTGTGTAAGGTACATAATATGTAATGAATTTAATGTATTGGAAATACGTCTGAAATCTGCATGAAATTTTCTCATGAATCCGTTTAATTTTATTTCATGCAGGTATACACTTGCGATAATAGATAAGAAACTATTGTGAACGTTAAGGATGGTAAGAAGCTTGCTTCTTATCAACCGCATGGTTTCGGGTTCAGTTCCGCCGCCTGGCATATTGGGCAAATGTTTTCTACTACAGCCTCGAGCCGACCAAAGTGTTGAGTTGATTTGGTAGACGGAAACTGAAAGAAGCATGCCGTATACAGATTATGTATGTTTGTGTATCAATGAGTGTTTCTTTGTATCTGGGTTTGTTTCCCCCATCACCGTTTGACAACCGATGGTGATGTGTTTTCGTCCCTGTTACTTAGCAGTATGGCAAAAGTCCCCGATGGAATGAGTACTAGGATTAAGAAATAAGTCCTGGGTGAATTTGTTCAACTGAAACCCTCCAAGGTGGTGCTCCAGAATGGATGTAGTCAAATGACTAACATAGCTAAAAGAATATGATAGGAAATTTCTTACTATATTGAGTGTTTTGTTTTAAACGTTTGCCTGGACTGCAATATTTCTGTTTTTATGTTCTTGCTTCTGTTCTCACGCTCTTTGCCCTTGTTATTTGTTCCAGTTTCTCTGGAAGTCCAGAGAGACCACCAATATGTGTATGATATATATATATATATATATATATATATATATATATATATATATATATGCATCTGTATGTGTGTGCGCGAATATATTAGCTAGTTAGAGAATATATTAGCTATTTCCTTTTAGCGTTATAAAATATTAATTGATAATTGGTTTGTTCTCTCTTTAATCATAGTTGCAATTAGATCTTAACACGGTCTAGTTTTTTTTTATTATTTAGACATAATTAATTCTCGATAAATGAGTGGTAATTTAATTCTGTGCTGGTTAATTAAATCTTTAAATGCATAAATGTTAGTGGGAGCCTGTCTATGTGGCTAGTCATTACTAGTTTGTACTTTCTGTACAGCCTTGTGTGAATGTTTTTTTGTTCTTTGTTCTTTGTCGGATCCACATTGTAAAAAGAAGTTTACAATTTCACACTTCATGTCTCGATAGTAGTTTATCACCTTCGTACTAAATAAAGTTTGGCATTCCCTGCTTAATAGGTATTCTTTTCTACTCTAGGCACAAGCCCCGAAATTTTGGGGTTGGGGCCAGTAGATTAGATCGACCCCAGTACTCAACTGGTATTTAAATTATCGACGCTGAAAAGATGAAAGCAAAGTCGACCTCGTCGGAAATTGAACTCAGAACGTAAAGACAGACGAAATACCGCTAAGCATTATGTCCGGCGTGTTAACGTTTCTGCCAGCTCACCACCTTCCCTGTTTAATAGGTATTAATCACCAACGGGCAACGAGATACGCTATATGAAATGTGTATTTTGGTATTTTATTTGGTTGTGGTGAAAATGCTTCGTTTTTTTTTTTTTCAAAAGTAATATAGTAACCAGAACGATATAAATGTATTAGTTCACCTTGAATTTTCATTTTACTTTAAAACCTTCATTAAAATTTTATATGGTCAATGCCATAATGAGAATCAAAAATATGGAATCACTCAGTGATTATTGGAGTTGTCGTCTAACTCCAAGTTATCCTTGATAGAGCTGATATATCTATGATCTATGATCCATGACCAATCTGGTCATAAGTACAGGGTTCTGGAATTATCAACGCCGGGCAACGTTATTCAATGCGTTCATTAATAAGATTTTATTTGATGTTGGTAAAACATTTCGCTGCTATATATGCGCAGGTGTGACTGCGTGGTTAAAACTTTGCTTTCCAACCACATGGTTCCGAAATCAGCCCCCCTCCATGCCTATTAGAGACTTGTAAATGGATTTTCATGGGTATAAGGTTAACTAAATTTTTATTCACTCAAATGTCTTGTTCGAGTACATGCAAATCGCTAAGTATGTTTTCCCGTTGTTTTGAGTTTTAACTGCCAAATTTAGCATGTAAGAAATCTACATGGTGGTTTTCCGTCCGTATATATGTCATACACTATTATATATTGAAATATTTATGTCTTCTTACTTTTATCACACATGCTAACCACTGGTATCAATTATTTAATCATTTTTACCCTTGTGTTTATAAAGTAGTATATATATATATATATATATATATATATATATATATATATATATATATATATACAAGAATAAGGGCAGAGAATCGTCAATTAATAATAGAATTAATAATTAACAATTCTGCCAAGTAGTTCAGTATGAAAAAAACCTTTATCGGTAAAACTATTTATCATTATAAATATACAGGGATTAGCAATTGAGTTGCTTCTCCAACATACTGAAAATTTAGAAATAGCAGTCAAAGAACTACTGATTCCAAACTACAAATTTTTCTCCAAAGTGGATGGCGATATTTATGGCACACATTTTTGTTCTATGTGTGCCATAAATATCGCCATCCACATTGGAGAACAATTTGTAGTTTGGAATCAGTAGTTCTTTGACTGCTATTTCTAAATTTTCAGTATGTTGGAGAAGCAACTCAATTGCTAATCCCTGTATATTTATAATGATATATATATATATATATATATATATATATATATATATATATATATATATATATATATATATATATATATATATATACATATATATATATATATATATATATATATATATATATATATATATATATATATATATAACTAAAACAAGAACATTCTACTATGATATTAATATATTAAGATATATTAAACACATTATAGTATGAGTGGCTCGGTAGCTATTAAAAATCCAAAAGGAATTAATAAATAAAAGGTGCGAAATAGCTCCAGTGATTGCTAAAAATAAAAGTGAAAAATTAACTCTGAAAGCTACAAAAAACATTTACGAGAACCGAGCACATCAAACTAAAACGCTTTTTCACTTGTGAAATAGACTCATAAAAAGAAAAGCTGGACAATGCTTTATCATGCGATTTTGAAATTTAAACAATAAGGTTTTGCTTCTCTTTAGAAGCATCTACCAACTACTAGGGGTTAAATAAATAGTTTGCTTCGTAATAGTAAATGAGAATAGGAAACCGTTGATAAACTGCGCCAAATTCAAACGGTTAGAGTGTATGTTATCAATACAGGGTGCGCAGATGTGTGTGTCTATGTCCTCGTAACCTAGTGGTTCAGCAAAAAGAGACTCATAGATTAGGCTTCAAAGTATTGGGGTCGCTTCCTACGACTAAAATTCTTGAAAGCAATACCAGGATGACTGCAGTCATATGATTGTAACAAGTAAAAGATAAAAGATAGTATATGTATACACACGTGTGCGTGTGCACACGGTGTGTGTGTGTGTGTGTGTGTGTGTGTGTGTGTGTGTGTGTGTGTGTGTGCGTGTATGTGTGTGTGTGCTCACGATTATAACCTGGCAAACACACTTATTACTCCTCTGAACCTCCATATAAATTCAGTTGCAACGACAGCGTTAACAACAGCAGCAATATTAATAACATTAATAACAAGAAAATCATTGTCACTAGAGAAACTATGAAAATTCCTTTTTAGATAATTAGGTATTTGTTAATTAAAACGTTGACTGATTAACTGACTAGCGTAGATATCTGACGAGCAGATGTCTGATTATATAAATGACCCAATCGCTATATTCCCAATGACTGATTTCATGCAACAAGTCGTTTGTATTTCTACCTTTTCTTTTTTTATGATGACTGATTAGAAATATATCAATCAGCCACCCGTTGACTAATGAGATATTTGTATACTACAAGACTGATAATTAAAAATGTTATCCATATTTTAGTTCTACTACAGATATGTAACGCACACACTATAATAAAGCAAATGTGCGTGCGTGTGCGTGTGCGTGTAAGTGTGCGCGTTATGGAATGTTTTCTATACTGGGAAAAGATAGGTGAATAATGCCATTTTTTATTTGATAACCGTTTCTTTAATTAGGCCAACAGATATCCATTAATAAAAAACTTACATATGATTAGAATCCATAAGTTTAATATTCTCACCTGCTCATATCACGTATTCAGCCGATGTACAAACATAACACCATTTTGCTTATGTTTTTAGTTTGCTTGTTTGTTTGTTTTACGTTTTCTATTTGACATTTCAGTGAAGGGCATCTTGAAGAAGTAATTTTACTTGAATCCCTCCAGAAGTCACTGTGTATTCATAATAGTTACTGAACTAAAAAACTAAGAAAACGATACTCATTTCAACGGTGTTTTGTGCTAATATGGGGGCCTGTCTGTAATTAAGAAATCTATCAGAAATTACAACGAAATTTCACTCTCAAGTTATACTGCTCCATCTTTAGAAAATACTACGTTACATAATTGTCTGTGGAACCAAATATTGGCCACATCCTGAACCGAAAATTTTTATAAGTAATAGATAACTCTGCAATGCTTTTTATTATAGTTGTATTCGAACACGAATGTTACAGGTCACGACAAGAACACGTTTGGGGTGATGATTTGCTCGTACTAAGTGGTAGGTATATATATATATATATATATATATATATATATATATATATAGAGAGAGAGAGAGAGAGAGAGAGGGAGATAGATAGATAGATAGATAGATAGATAGATAGATAGATAGATAGATAGATAGATAGATAGGTCGATGGATAGATGTACTGAATCATTTGAGAAAGAAATTTTTTACCTATGACAGACCAACATACAGTCTACGACTGAGTGTAAATTTTATACCTTCACAATCCATCTATATCAGCTATACATACGCAATAATTTCAACAGTCGCATTAGCAGATAAAAACAATCTATGGATAAACCATGAATGGCTAATTTGAATAATGCAATTAAATTGATGCTCTACTGTCTGAGAAAATTTCCACTATTCATTCAAAGGGAAATAAACGTCTTTTACATTAGCACAAACCTATCAGTTTTCACAGAGAGTGATAAAGCTGATTGAATTAGGTGATGTATATTAGTAGAAATTACAGATATATATATATATATACAGAGAGAAAGAGAGAGAGAGAGGTGGAGAGAGAGAGAGGTGGAGAGAGAGACAGGTGGAGAGAGACAGGTGGAGAGAGACAGGTGGAGAGAGTGAGGTGGAGAGAGAGAGGTGCAGAGAGAGAGGTGCAGAGAGAGGGGTGGAAAGAGAGAGGTAGAGAGAGAGAGGTGCAGAGAGAGGTGCAGAGAGAGAGGTGCAGCGAGAGAGGTGCAGAGAGAGAGGTGCAGAGAGAGGTGGAGAGAGAGAGGTGGAGAGAGAGAGGTAGAGAGAGAGAGGTGGAGAGAGAGGTAGTGAGAGAGAGGTGGAGAGAGAGGTGGAGAGAGAGAGGTGGAGAGAGAGAGGTGGAGAGAGAGGTAGTGAGAGAGAGGTGCAGAGAGAGAGGTGCAGGGAGAGAGGGAGAGAGAGAGAGGTGGAGAGAGAGAAGTGGAGAGAGAGAGGTGGAGTGTGAGGTGGAGAAAGAGGTGGAGAGAGAGAGGTGGAGAGAGAGAGGTAGAGAGAGAGAGGTGCAGAGAGAGGTGCAGAGAGAGAGGTGGAGAGAGAGGTGGAGAGAGAGAGGTGGAGAGAGAGAGAGAGGTGGAGAGAGAGAGAGAGGTGGAGAGAGAGAGAGAGGTGGAGAGAGAGAGAGAGGTGGAGTACTGACATATATATATATATATATATATATAGAGAGAGAGAGAGAGAGAGAGAACACAAATGGTTTTTAAAATTTATTAGGGCTGTATCTAAACAGAAACATTACGACGGGTCATAGATTAAAGGAATACAGATATGAAGTTATAAAAACATGAGACTAAATATCATAGCATAAATGCACCATCCTCAGGTAAAATCTTAAGCATAAGCCTGGTACTTATTTTATCGGTCTGATTTACAGGGACGTAAACACACCCACGCCAGTTGTCAAGCGGTGGTGGGGGATAAACATCGATGCAAAGATACACAACCACATCCATCCATCCATCCATACATACATACATACACACATTCATACATACATACATACATACATACATACATGTCTTTCAGTTTCTGTCTACCAAATTCATTCACAAGGCTTTGGTCGGCACGAGGTTATAGCAGAAGAGATTTTCCAAAGATGCCACGCAGAGGGAGTGAAGCTGGAACTAGTGGTTCGGAAACAAGCTTCTTATCACCCCACCTACAATATATGCGTGTGTATGTATATATATATATATATATATATATATATATATATATATATATATATATATATATATATATATATACATATATATATATATATACACAAATACCTATCGTACACTACCAACAAATGACACCTAGTGGTAGTTTTCACCTGACTGGACTCAGTATTACGGGACCCATCCAGACCTGCTGTCCTACGTGTTGAAGCAGCTAGATTCTAAAAAAAAAATCATATATTTAAACTATCTATACAGTTAAATATATATACATAAATACATATTGACAGATAGATAGATAGATATCTTTTTATTATAGCCACACAGGGCTAAATACAGAAAATGGACAAATTACAAAGTAGAGCTTTTCTTGGGGGGGGGGATAATTTCGATCAAAAGGGATCGCGGGAAGAAAAAAAAAACGTGGGCGGGGGCGATCAATAGGGATCGTGTATCACAGTCGATGTAAAAAACGGGGAACAGATTAGGTTTATCCGTGGAGAGAAAAGCCTACGGAAAAGACCACGCTCACCTCAGGCTTTTTTTTTTTAAAGGTACATGAAAGTAAGTACCTTCTCTCTTTTTGTCTCTTTTTGTTACAAGTCTATGCTTAAAATGGTGTCGTCTTTCATTCTTACCATTCTTGCCACATTTACCCATTTTTTATTGAAACTTTCATTCGACAACACTTTCCTCTCTATCCTCATCCTCCTTTTCAAGTGGTACTTGAAAAAGTTGACGAGGGACTGACCAGAGAGGAAAGTGTTTGTTTGTAGACCTTTCAAACGCGTCCACCACACGCATTATTTTGCCATAGCTATCAGTGTTACAAAAACCGTTTTTCCTTCCCGTTTAAAGGAAGGTGGCGGAACAATATTCACGATAGACTCGGCTGATAAGTGGGCTCGTCCCACACGCGACAACAGCCGTTCGACGAAGGTCCACAGCTCTGAAATATCTGGACACTGCACGAGTGCGTGCAGAACGGTTTCGTCGCTCTGACCGCATCTCGGGCAGGTCGGTCCGGTGGTTTTCGAACCGTGTCTGTAGATCTTCTCTCGAACTGGTAGTGCGTCTCGATAGCATTACCAAGCCAGGGATCTCTGGAAATTATCCATAGGCCCCGGCCCGAACGTCGTCTTGAAAAGGCGGGTTAGGAATTTCTCGTCGACACCCAGGTTTGCCCCGAGAGTGTCGTCAGACCTCCCCTCCACTAGTCCTCTCTAGAACGCATTGGTCGTTTGTAAGTTGCACAAGCTTGATCCCGGACGGCAGAGCTGTTGTAGAGCTTGGCGACACTCGCGGTGCCAATCGCCCAGTTTCGGTCTCTTCCTGATCCATGTTTGCAGTTCGGTGAGTGAGACGAGCTGCGGGAAGGCGTGCCTCACAAACGGCGCCCACACCTGTTCACCGTCGTCAATGAAGTTCCAGAGATGCCGCAGTCTCAGCGCATGTCTGCGCATCATTAACCACGGCATCCCCAGTCCTCCACGTAACGGTTGTTGACAGCAAATGGATCGCCTCACCATCGGAACGCCACCCTTCCACAGAAAGCGGAAAGTATGCGTTCTTGTTTCGTGATGGTGGCATCTGGACAAGGCACGACGGTCAGGCGGTAATCGATGACTGATGCGATATACACATTAGCCACCTCCACCCGACCTTTTAGAGATAACTTTCTCTCAGCCCATGTTTGGCTGAGTTTGATCACTCTACTGGTGATCTCGTCCCAGTTCTTATCCATTTGGAGGTCCGGACTGAACCAGACCCCGAGCAGTTTAACCGGTCCGTCCGTCCAGCGTCTCACTACGGAGTCACTGTTGGACGGTATGGGCTTGCTTCTCCAGGTGCCGAGTAACAAACCCACTGACTTTTCCGGGTTAATTTTTGCTCCTGTCACCGTTTCGTATTCTTTAAGTGTCTCGCCTAGCATCTCGACGTGCTTTTCGCTCGACACTATGACGGTGACATCGTCCGCATATGCAGACACGCTCGTCCCGCAACCCAGCTCTCGTGGGATACCCCTCAGTGTCGCCAGCTTCCGCAGTAGTGGTTCGATCGTCAATACATAGAGAAGCGCCGACAGGGGACATCCCTGACGGACCGAACGCGTGATGTCGAACGGTTTTAACAGGTGACCGTTTATCCGTATTACCGATCGGATGCCGCTATACAAGGCAGCGATCCAACCGCGGAAGACGGGACCAAAGCCAGCTGCCCTGAGGACGGCCGCCAGGTATCGATGGTCGACCCTATCGAAGGCTTTAGATTGATCTAAATTGATCAGCGCCCCACCCATGCCAGGATCCTTAACTACCCTGTCCATGATGTAGCGCATGAGGTGGAGGTTGTCATGGATACTTCTGCCCGGCACGGCGCATGTTTGCGCCCTGTCGACCAGTTTATCGATGACAAGCGCCAACCTCTCGGCTATTACTTTGGCCAAAATTTTCAAATCTGCGTTGAGCAGAGTGATGGGCCTGAAATTATCTATAAAATTCCCCTTGTTTGGGTCTTTCTTCAGCAATGTCACTGCACCTCAGCTCACGAAACCGGGAATTCTCCCGTTTTGTTGCCAGTTGCAGTAGACTGATGCCAAGAGGTCGCCAATCAAGTCTGGCATTTGACAATACAGCTCGTAGGGTAGACCATCCAATCCAGGTGACTTATCCCTCGCGCAGCCCGCCATAGCATCCCTTACTTCAGCAGCTGTGATGGGACCCTCACAACACTCTGCCTCTCCCGCTGAGAGCCGCGGCAGGCCTGTCAGGTAGGCAGTGAAGTCCATCCTGCGTTCCGACCCACCGCTCGCACCGAACAGTCGAGCAAAGTGCTGTTGAAAGGCCCCACACATCCTTTCGGGTTCGAGCAAACTACATCCCTGTTCATCGATTAGAGACCGAATGGTGGTTCTGTTACCGCGTTGCACCTCTGCCACCCGGGCTTCTCGCGCAGCTTCGAGAAGGCGTTCCTTAAGGCACGCATTTTAGCTCTGACGACGCAACATTCGTGTTTGGCGTTGAGGTGTTGGTCGAGGGCTATCCTCGCAGCCAAAACGTTGGTTGCGCTGCCAGTTGTAAGTGCCTCTTCTAGTTTCTTAACTAAGTCTCCCTCTACTCTATTTCGATCTATCGCTAGTTCTATACTAAACCTAATAGATTCCGATTTTATTGCCATTTTCAGGGCAAACCACCAGCGGTTGTTAACGATGGCTCCTGTTAACGCCCTCTTAATTAATTCGCTAATCCGGTTCCTGTAAACCTGCCGCGCTAAGAGCGAAGCGTTCAGTTTCCAGTAACCGGGACCCTGCCTATGTGTCTTATCTAAGTCGAGCGTACACGTCACAAACTTGTGATCTGTGTAGCTGACTATTTTAAATTGTGGACATCCTACACTATCTCTATCCGCTGTCCTACATAGCACTCTATCTAGATACGATCTCGACGATCCGGCGCGGTTTGTCCAAGTCCACGTTGGCACGTTCGGATGGTCGAGTCGGAACCTGTCAGACAAATGGAAACGTCTGAGCAGGTCTTTGAGGCACTTACATCCCCTTCTACTCCTATCCACTCCCACATAGTCTATATGCGTGTCCAAGGTAGCGTTCCAGTCCCCTACTAACAGTAAAGGTCGTGACGTTCCCATGAAAACCTCTAGACGTCTAAGGAAATCCGCCCGACCCGTTAAGGACGGTGCATACACTGCCACCAGACGGAAAGCACACCCGTTTGTGCCATCGACGTCCAAGACAACCAGCCTACCCTCCGGGTTTAGGAATATTGGCCTTACTTTTAGGTTCAGACTCTTCCGAAAAAGCACCGCGGTACCACCACCACCCATGCTTGGCAGACAGGGAGAAAAATAAATGTCGAAATGTCCACCAAACATGGACCTGAGGGCCCGCGGGTTACTGAGTCTGGTTTCACTGATAGCCATGATTTCTATGTTCTGTGACTTGATGTCATTTAGAAGGTAACCTTGCTTCCAAGCTGACGCCAAGCCACGTACATTTACACAACCTAATTTAAGCATAGTTGAAGTCGAAATTTGTGTTTCATACACAACAGTAAAAGAGACAAGAGAGAAGGTTACTTACTCGTTTCGAAAGTTTTAGCTTCCTCTTCTTTTGAAGTATCTTGGATGAGGTTTTTGAAGAGTTTCTTTGATAAATATTTTTGGAAACCCCCAACCGCATTCGGAAAGAGGGTTTTGAGTGTGTGGTGCTGCGTTTGTGTGATGTGAACTATTTTGATGTGTTTCGGTGGTGTAGTGCGTGGATGATTATTAAGCTTATAATTATCTTCAGAAATGTTTGTTTGCGATATGATGTAGTCCATTAATTTTGTGTTTTTTGTGTCTATCGCTGATAGCATTGTGCGTGTTTTTTGTGATGATGGTGTTGGTTTGTTTGTGCAAGGGGCTTTCAGCGGTTACATATTTCCCTGCTTTGCATGCATTTAATTTTGGGGTTGTTTTTGATCTTTTTCTTTTACTTCCTGTGGCTATTTGCCATTCTGTAGAACTTTCATCGTTAGACGAAATGTCTGACGAATCAGAAGGGGGTAAAGGCAAAGCATTTGGTTCTATTTGTGTGTTTGTCGATGGTGTTGTGGTGTGTGGTGTGTGTGGTGTGTGTGTTGTTGGGGAATTGGGAGTAGTATTGGTCTTTTCTTCGTTCTCAGTGGTTGTCTTCTTGGTTGTTGTTCTTGGTGTTGGTGTTGGTCTGTCTTTAGTTGTTGTTGGTGGTGTTGTTTCTGTTTTTGACTCAGGTGGTGGTGTTGTTTGGTTGGGTTGGTTTGTTCGTTGTTGCCGTTCTTTCGTTTTCGCATATAGCTGCTTGATCAGTTGTGCATACGGTGGTGTGGGTAATAATGCTGGTGTTTTGGGTTTTTGGTTTTCCCGTGGCTGTTGTTGTTGTTGTTGTTGCTGTTGTTTCGCGGCAGAATTGCAGTCCTTTTGGAAGTGAGCTTCACTGCCACATATGTAACAGCGTGGTCGTCTGCCTTCCACCACTACATACAGCCTTTGCATTGATGGTAACTTTATGTAGGTGGGTATTTTATTTAGTGACTCCTGGGTAATATGGAGAAGGATCTCCATTTTTTTACCCACCCACTGTTGCTTTTCAGAAACATTAATTTGCAATATGTCAACTTCCTCCATATCGACACATACGGCTGATGTTATCCATAGTGTGTCTACCGTGGGAGGAATATTTTTTATGATAACCCTTGTTACCCTCTGACCAAGGTAACTCGGTATCATTGTTAACTCTTCTGTCTTAAGAGTTAGCGTTGAGAATCGTTTCGCTAACTCTTCACTTTGAAAAATAACTTGCACATGGGCAAATTTATGCCACCAAGTTACATAATCCTTATATTGCCATACAGATCTCAAGCATTTCTCGATCTTTTCCGTGCTTGCTTTTTCTGTTTTTTTTTGTTTTCGAGTTTAAAATTTTATAAATAATTGTCTTTTTGTTTGTGTCTTCTAAAATGTCTTGTGGTATGTTGATCCGTACCTCGTCATTTTCTTTCGTAAGTAAAGCCTTTGTATCTTTTATCTGCTGTGCAGTAAAAGATACTACCGTCGTTTTTTGCCTTATCGCCTCGGCGAAGTTTGTTTTGATCTTGTTATTGTTGTTGTTGGTGGTGGTGCTGGTGTTGATGGCAGAGGTGACTGTTGCTGTATTAGCTTTGTTGTTGGCGGTTGTGATGCTGGTAGGTGTTGTTGTTGTGGCAGATGGGTGACCTTCTTCTTGTGTACTCCTCTGACCTTCATATGAGTTACGAAGTGGCGGGAAATTTTTTTCATAATTTTCTTCGGCGTTCAGGCGTATTTGAGCAAATTGTTTGGCCATCATGCTCTTCTCTTTCTCTCCTTCCGTTGTCTGTGGTGAAAGGAACAAAAGAGGAGTGGAGTTGTTGTTGTTCTTTTTGTTATTGTTGTTCTTGGTGGTAGTGGTGGCTGCGATGTCGGTGGCAGTAGTGGTTTTGGTTTTGTTGTCGTTAGTGGCGGTCGTAATGGTGGTAGTGGAGGTGGTGAAGGCAGTAGTAGTAAACGCAGCATTCCTGGTCTCTATGTCTTGTGTTCGTTCATGCGGAACGACTTGTTGGTCGGTCTCCTTGTCTGCTATTAGAGGCAAATCGACCACGTATGAAGGCCTAGCCATATTTCTTATACGAAATATGGCAAATAAGCCGGAGAAAAATCAAAAACTTTTGGAAATAAACTCAAGAAGGAGCCACTTCCTATTACAAAACCCTAATAGGGTCAAAGTGTATAGACTTATACACCTCTTCCACAAAAATTATTTTAAAACTGCAAAATTTTTGACATATAAAAGGCCAACTTACTTGCGAGCCGATGCGACTAGCATCCGTCCAGATAGATAGATAGATAGATAGACAGACAGACAGACACATACATACATACATACATACATACATACATACATACATACATACATAGACAGACAAATAGATAGCTAGATAGACAGACCGGCAGACAGGCAGACAGGCAAATAGATAGCTAGATAGACAGACAGACAGATAAATAGGTAGATAAGTAGATAACTTTCTTTTATTAGCCACACAGGGCTGCACACAAAGGGGACAAATACAACTATAGAGCTTTTCTTTAAAGATAAAAAAAGGTAAAATGAAAATTAAAAAATCGGATTAAAAGGGATCGGTAGGGGCAAAAAAAAGGGGGGTATCACAGAAAATGTCAATTGTGCAAAATGAGAGCAAAGTGCTCTCTCTCTCTCTCTTTAAAAAATTTTTTTTTTGTCGATTTATAGGATAAGTAGATAGATAGATAGATAGATAGATAGATAGATAGATAGATAGATAGATAGATATCTTTTTATTATGGCCACACAGGACTAAATACAGAAAGTAGACAAAATACAATGTAGAGCTTTTCTTTTCTGAAAAAAAAAAAAAACCAAAATGGAAGCAGAGTAGAATTTCGATCAAAAGGGATCGTGAAAAAAATAAACATGTGAAAAGCTGATCAATAGGGATAGTGCATCACAGTCAATGTAAAAAGAGGCAACAGATTAGGTTTATCCGTGGAGAGAAAAGCATAACGGAAAAGACCACGCTCACCTCAGGCTTTTTTTTAAAAAAGGTACATGAAAGTAAGTACCTTTTCTCTCTTTGTCTCTTTTTCTTACATGTTTATGCTTAAACTGGTGTCGTCTTTCGTACTTACCATTCTTGCCATGTTTACCCATTTTTTATTGAAACATTCATTCGATAGCACTTTCCTCTCTATCCTCATCCTCCTTTTCAAGTGGTACTTGAAAAAGTTGACGAAAGACTGACCAGAGAGGAAAGTGTTTGTTTGTAAACCTTTTAAACGCGTCCACCACACGCATTCTTTCGCCATAACTATCAGTGTTATGAAAACTGATTTTCCTTCCCGTTTAACGGAAGGTGGCGGAACAATATTCACGATAGACTCGGCTGATAAGTGGGCTCGTCCCACACGCGACAACAGCCGTTCGACGAAGGTCCACAGCTCTGAAATCTCTGGACACTGCACGAGTGCGTGCAGAACGGTTTCCTCGCTCTGACCGCATCTCGGGCAGGTCGGTCCGGTGGTTTTCGAACCGTGTCTGTAAATCTTCTCTCGAAATGGTAGTGCATCCCGATAGCATTGCCAAGCCAGGGATCTCTGGAAATTATCCATAGGCCCCGGCCCGAACGTCGTCTTGAAAAGGCGGGTTAGGAATTTCTCGTCGACAACCAGGTTTGCCCCGAGAGTGTCGTCAGACCTCCCCTCCACTAGTCCTCTATAGAACGCTTTGGTCGTTTGGAAGTTGCACAAGTTTGATCCCGGACGGCAGAGCTGTTGTAGAGCTTGGCGACACTCGCGGTGCCAATCGCCCAGTTTCGGTCTCTTTTTGATCCATGTTTGCAGTTCGGTGAGTGAGACGAGCTGCGGGAAGGCGCGCCTCACAAACGGCGCCCACACCTGTTCACTGTCGTTAATGAAGTTCCAGAGGTGCCGCAGTCTCAGCGCGTGTCTGCGCATCATTAACCACGGCATCCCCAGTCCTCCATCTTACGGACGTTGACAGCAAATGGATCGCCAGATAGATAGATAGATAGATAGACAGACAAATAGATAAATGGATAGAGAGATTATAGGATGGTAGGCTGGTAGGACACAGACAAAAATGTGTCTCTTACAGACATAGGGTTTCTTTTCTTGCTAATTTTGAAGAAAATGTCACACACAAGCAAATAAAATGTACCCTGTATAAAACAAATTTTCATGAAAATTTTTGTATGCACCAGTATTATAAGGTTGAGTTACTGTTTAAATGAAGTAGGCTAATGTTTGTGCGCCTGTATGTGAGTGTGTTGGACGTATATTTATGTTAATATACTTATATTAATATATAAGTGGACGTATATGTAAATATATAAACAGAGGTATCGTTAATACATTGTGTAAAACATTTTTTTTTTAAATGTCAATGAATATAACATTGATTCTAAAGGTGAGTGGAATGGAAGAAACACCAAATTTAAGTGCTAGTTTAAATATCTATTAGTATTTATATACATTCTTACACGTTCAATACTTGCCCGGAGCGACTATACACCTCATCCCAACGAGGTGGATAAAATATAATGGCAGGCACATTACTGACTGCCGTTCAATTGATTTTTTTTTTCTCCTTTGAATTTGAAACCTTGTGCCAATCATTATAATCATGACTGGCATTTATTTTATTCATTATTATTATAGTTGTTTGAGTGGCAATGGATGGTAGAATCGGTAGAGAGTCAGATTAAATGTCTAGCACATATTTCAGTTTCTTCAATTTCCATTCTGATTTCAAATCTGAATCATATAAGTATTAATAATACTTATACTAGAAATGATTCATTCACTTACGTTCGCTTGTATCAATGTAAGAAATCATCATTTCGTTATGAATGGTGGTGAGTACGGTTCATGCATTAGAATGTAAGACAAAACTTACTGAGTTATTGGTTTTAGCGCTTAACAAAGCGCTATCCTAGAGCTCCCATAACAACATTTCACCTTGTGCTCCGGTAAAAATAATTTTAGAGTAAAGATTATTTGCCAACAAAACATGTCAGTCCTGGTTTAAGACGAATGTTGCTGTAATTTAGTCCCTGGTGACATCGTCTCCAGCTGGCTATACGACACGATCTGTGCCCTTATATTTTCGAGCAAGGGAATCTAGCACCCACACTCAGCTCAAAACAACATCTGTGTATCGAGATGATGGGAAATAACCCGGAAATCACGATACACAGATACTGTTTTGATTTGAGGTGGGTGCTAGATTCCCTTGTTTGAAAATATAAGGACACCTATTGTGTCGTAAAGCCATCTGGTGACGATGTCTCCTGGGGCTAAATTACAGCAACAATCGTCCTAAACCAGGACGGCCATGTTATGTTGGCAAATAAACTTTACACCAAAGTACTGTTTTTGTATATCTCTCGTTGTGAGATTTAAAAATAGTAATTTTCTAATCATTATTTTAGTTTGAAAAATTCAAAGTATGAAAGATCTTATAATTAATTCAAGCAACTTTACTCAAACACGCAATAAGTTAGTTGATACCATTTGTATACAGACAAGCTGTCACGCAAAGGGTAATGCCTCTCATTTGCGGTTATATCAGTCTCTTTATTAATCGTTCTCTTCTTTCTCCCTTGCTCTCACTCTCCTGCTCTCTCTCTCTCTCTCTCTCTCTCTCTCTCTCTCCCTCTATGAATATATATGTGTGTGTGAGTATGCGTGTGTATGTTTGCATGTGTGTACATATAAGTATATTACAGATATAGCAATTATTTTACTCTAAAGATTTTAGACATGCATGTAATACTTGTTGTTTGTGTAGTTGTCTCAGTCGTCACAAAAAGAGAATATATATTTTATTGGAATCCTCGGTTTTATTGTATTTATTCACAGCCAATGAATCAGTTTCTATGGCAATCCTTTCAGACTATGATGCAATCAACATAGATATTTTAGAAATCGTAAAAGTGTATCCGAAACACTGTTTTAAAAATATTTTCTGATCTTCAGTATACGAATATTGGAAACTTAGAATAAATAACAATACATAAAGTTTTATGTGCTGTTGAAAATGGTTGTCAACCTTGCATGAGAAGCTGAATAAACCGAGCCACATAATTTCATCATGAATCCTGAGTCTGATGTAACATTATTTATCACTAATGAACAACGTTTGTTGAAATATTTTCAAATGGCTACCGGATGAACAATTAATTTCTGACAGGTACCTTAAAAACTTCCATAATTTAACCAAACATTTAGTTTTCTCTATTGCAGTTAAAAGTCGTCATCAAAAACTCACCTAAAATATCTAGATTCATCAAAATGTCAAGTTCTTTGAGGCTATATTAAACGTTGACAGCTTTCAAACTTCATTATTAAAAATGAACTGTCAGTATATTCGCAAATTATACAACCATGACAACGTCGTTACGGAGAAATTAGTTTGCAATGTATCATAAAACCTATCAACTTTTTCTTAAAATAAACAAGCTTTTAGCAATATAACCAAATGCAAAATGGGAGAAATCGAGAGAAACGTTTAAATATTGAAATTAAAATACAACTGGAATATCGTTACAAACCACGCTTATAACCGGCATATTGAGAAGTTTAACAGTTACAAGTTTTAACACAACTAAAGCTTTTCAAATACTTACTAAACATTTCCTTTGAAATCAGAAATTCCACAAGCTTTTCAATTGAGAAATATTAAAATTTTATATTCATCCACTTAAAACTGTCCATGAATATTAACAAAATCGTATCTATTGAAATTAAAATGCATTCTTTGAACTGAAATATCTCCAATTGTAACTGCATCAACATAACTTGAAAACTTCTGTTGACCAAGAAATCAAGCTAATTTTGTTTCAATTTCACGTGACTATTTGTTAAAGAGAAATATCTGAATACATTCATGTCCTTGAGCAATATTTGGAGATCTAAATAAGAAGGACGTTGTATACAGTTGATCATGGATGGGACTTCAACTGGCTGACGTAGGCAGCTTTGGAAAGAAGTACACGGCCATACGTTTCATCCCTACAGCACTTTATATTCTCACTGCGGTTCTAGTGACCCCACCTACGAAGCTAGTGTTGTACGCTTTCATTCTCAAGGAAACCCACATCATAAGCTTTAAAACTTCCCTTGTACGCTTCCTCCACTCACTTCTTTCCAAAGCCAATTTTTTCTCGGGTCTTTAAATTGATTTGCTGTTCTTTCAATTTACCTTTTATGCAGTCTTTGTACCTTTTCTGTGGCTTGTGCTGAGGACACTTTCCATTGAACAGCTCTCCATAGAACAATTGCTTTGGAATCGTATTCTCTTCCTTACGTACAGCATGGCGCATCCAACGCATCTGAGTAGTTATAATGAGTGACTGGTTGCTTATACGTCCTGCGTTTGCAAGGACTTCTGTATCGCGAAATTTGCTTTGCTATTTGACGTTGAGTATGTGGCTGAAGCATTTTTTTATGGAAGGGCTCAAGCAGCTTTTGTGTTCGTGACGTGTTTTGTTCTGCTGTCAAGAGTTGAATCCTTAGATACAGAAATATAGCAACGCTTTCAGAAAGCATCTGTAACATTTGGTAAGCTTGAAAAATATATTCTAGACAAATCGCATCATCACGAACGAGATCAAGCTGAGTGTTTACAAGCTTTATTGACTAAGAACTCGATTGTACTCTTCTGAAGTATGGACAATAGAATGCAGCGAACTTAAGCTGATCAAGCGCTTCATAAAAAAGTGTTTGACACATTCTGAACGTCAAATGGCAAAATAAAACATAACACACACACACACACACACACACACACACACACACACACACACACACATACACACACACACACACACGCACGCACGCACACGCATACACACATATATATATATATATGTATATACACGCATACAGGTCTTGCAATGCGACAGCATAATATTAGTAAACAAAAAGGTTTCGTTAGTGACCCTTGTTTAATATACATATCGCAACTTTAATAAAATTTAGATTATAGTGTAAGACAGTCACCCGTATAGAATTTTACATATTATACAGTTAAGTATTTCACTTTGCCTCACGTATTGTAGTAGGAGGTGTGTATGCTATGTTTGTGCGTGTGCGCACACGTGCTTGTGTAGTAAAAAGATATATTTATATTCAACCATATCTATATGGGTACATACGCCCTTTTATAAAGATTCGAAAGCTGGAAGAAAAGGAGCCAGATATTTATGTCTTATTAACAATTCTTCTATACTCATTACGACGTCTCCCGCCAGTAATATCCCTAACATAGAAGAAATAGCTATTTGTCATTCTTTCAAGTGCAGTGTGAGAAATCTAACTAAACTAAACTTTGAAGTCACCTTTAAAGTAATTACATATGTGTTCATGTCTATGCATATCTGTGTATATTTGCGTTTGCGCGCGCGCGCGTCTAAACCGGTTTATGTATTAGTATTTATTTAGTGCATGTCATCAGGTGGATTATAATTCTGTTGCAATACAAAATCGGTGAGCTGGCAGAATCGTTAGCACGCCGAATAAAGTACATTTCATTTGGTATTACGTTCTGAGTTCAAATTCCGTCGAGTTTGATTTGAACTTTCAGGATAATTGAAATAAGTTTCAGACCTTCTGCCTACATTAGAAAAAAGATTCTTTCATTATGCTGTTTTGACTTTATAGGTTCAGGCATGGCTATGTCGTTCAGGAATTCACTTGCGACCATGTTCTTTCATGTACAGTGCCACTGCGCGGTATCATGGGCAAATGTTTTCCACCAATGCCTCGTGGTTGAATTTGATAGATGGAAGACCGTCATATATATGTGTGTGCTTGTTTTATTTTTGAGTATTTGACACCACCGCTACTTGACAAGCGGTGCCGGTCGGTTTACGTCCACAAGCAGATCGGCATACAAAAAAAAAAAAACTCGGGTGTTATAAGTGCTGGATATTTCAAAATTATGTAATGACGTTGATTTGTTTTAACTAAAGTCTTCCAGCCGGTAACCCAGCATGGCCGAAGTCCAATGGCTAAGAAATAAATAAAAGGTATGTGGCTATATGAATAAATAACTGTATCTGTGCATAACTGAATGTTAGCAGATGGTTGTGTCCGTTGTGTCTGTGTGAAAGGAATTAAGAAGTCATTGTTGAGTACTGTTCATCCGATGTGTTTTTACCCAAAACAAAGGAAAATTTAATGTTGCTTTTGTTATGGTTGTTGCAACAGATATTGTTCTTGGAAAACAATTGCCAATTTGATTCCAACCGTGGTCAACCAGCCTTTATATTAGGGTTGTTTTTTTTATCTAGAACTATATTATCCAATATGTCGTTCTATTTCTAACACGGTTAGGTAAGATTTGATGAAGACTTTGGTGTTATTTCTAACATACTGACCTACAACGAACAGACTCTCTCACTAGCTGGCTCTGAAAGTTTTCTGTCTTTCAGGCAGGTCATAGTCACTATTTCCAAGGAGATTAATACGTAATGAGCACATGTATGTACACTCCTCTATAATCTAATACCAAACGAAGCACCGCATACAACGGCTGTTGCTCAGTAGTTTCTTACTTCGCACACGTTGAAAAACTCCGTATCATACATTTACATATTAGTCTCATATACTAGTATATGTATGTGCTTATGTACGCATACATGAGTGTATCGTGAATGGATGCATATATGTATATATATATATATATGTGTGTGTGTGTGTGTGTGTGTGTGTGTGTGTGTGTGTGTGTTTGTGTGTGTGTGTGTGTTTGTGTGTATGTGTATTGCAAGTATATATACATATATATATATATATATATATATACATGCATGCGCGCGCACGCACACACACACACACATACACGTATATAATTATATATATATATATATATATATATATATATATATATATATATATATATATATATATATACCTGTATGCAACATGTACACATAAATGCTTACTGCACAAATATTTATTCATATTTCTCGAATATCGATACATATTTTCACTAGTTTCCTCGATTTCTAGAGGTTATTTGCTAATATTGATTATTTTATATGCATTCGCGAATTTATATTTTATTGAATCATTGCCAGTATATTAAAAGTTGACGTTTAATCAGAGAGATGAAAACCAAAGTCGACCTTACTGGTTCACTTTTGATTTTAGACCTTTTTAAAAATCTTCTCTACGAAGCTTTACCAGTCTGTCAAAAAGTCATCAGCGATGTCGGGAATGGTTGATATTAAATCAATAGAGATCATATAAATATACACCCTAGCCAGATAATATATGCGATCCACGGAAATTCTAGTTACTGAACAACTTCCTCAGACAAATAATCTGAACAGAATCAACGATGTATTATCTGTGTTAGTATTGCTTGATCTGTTGCAAATAGTAGTAATGTTTTCATAATATTGCTCTCTGACATTTGACACACAGACAAGGTAGTTGTTCATGTTTTAAAATTTCGCTATAATGTCTTTCTAAACGCCGATTTAAAGCCACACAACAATCTAAATAAATAAAAATACGGATTCGTTGAAGCACATGTCGCAATGCTGAGCCTGTATTAACATCAGTGCGTTTTTGGTCCAAATCCTCGCCAGTGCCAGCTCCATCTTTTATCAGTCAGTTTTCATATAAAATATATACTGCTCAAATCGTAAACCTTGTTTACAATATTTTGTGGATTAGTGCCTCAATTAGATTTCTTTAAACACTGATTTATAAGTCTTTGCCGAAAGTTTACAAGAACAGCTCCTTGGAATTTGATTATTGACAAGAGCAAGAAGTAATTTTTAAGTAAACCGGGATCCCAATACAATTTCAGCGTGTCATCGAAACAATTATAAATGCTGGAACCTAGGTAAAAGAACCGTGCACTTAGCATTCATTTAAAGATCGGAATCAAATCTTTATAGTGGCGTTACTAGCAATGTTAACAGAAAACCCATCATTCCCAAACCCGCATTCCTCTTTTAAACTGTTTCAATTATTCGTTGTTTCCCTTGTTCCATTGCAAAATCTGTCATGACAAATCTGTAAAGAAATATTGGGAATTACTTTCGCATATTGCCTATTTCGTTTTACATTTTGATTGGTGTTATTTTGTTTCTCTTCTGAGAATGTGTACGCATTCTAATTTTTGTTTTTATATTCTTATTCTATAATCACGGATTACCGTTTCTTACACGCCTGCAGCATTTCCTGAAAGACCTGCTTCAGGAAAGTGTATTTGGGAAGTTCAAAGAAACTGATATACCATTGAATTACTTACAAGAGTGCAACTATAAGCAGATGAATTATCATTTTGCTTAGTCACAAAAGATTTTGTTCAGGAGATGAGTAAATTACAGACTGTTATGGTTATGTATTTATCAGACAAAGAATTGTCTACCTCAGTTTGGAGTATAGCAGAATTTTGTGAGTGAATGTTTTTATCCAAAACCTGTGCAAGATAGTTACAGTGGCTGCATGGAATTTTGAGTGGGAAGCTTAAATCTTCAGTCGGTTTAATATCGCCAATAGGTACTTGGGTGCATTTAGCCTATATCATCTTGTAGCAAGCATTCAGATCAGGTTTCAGATCTTCTGCATCACAATCTATCAGCCACAGGTGTCCTGAAAAATGTCATAGGTGGTGACATTTCTTCATAGCACATTCCAAGAAACAACTGTAGCGAAGTATTAACTAATTTGGAATAGAAAACGCAATGCGCGCTAAATTTAACGGGTATTTCATCGTTGCTCCGTGATGTCCGTCATTGCGTTACCTTCGTGTCATAGTCGAAACTATGGCATAGGTTAATACCATTTATTTT
Source organism: Octopus bimaculoides (assembly GCF_046866305.1). Taxonomy (NCBI): domain Eukaryota; kingdom Metazoa; phylum Mollusca; class Cephalopoda; order Octopoda; family Octopodidae; genus Octopus; species Octopus bimaculoides. Next base: position 55,462,544 of record NC_142944.1, read on the forward strand.
GAATGCATAATCAATAACTTGGAATATTATTTTCTTCTTGACAATGAAAATAAATATTAGCTGATACTCCTATGAAACATAAAGCTTAACACTATTGTTCAGTTGAAGCTGCTAAGATGCCAATGGTTCATCATAAGTGATGGTCAGAAACTAAATCAACATATAGCTTCAAGAATAACTAAATCAAGCTGTGTAAATAGCTATGGAAGTAGGTGGATGAAACGAATGAGTTTTTGTCGCCGTTTCTAATCATAAGAGCAAGAGATGTCAAGATTTGCACAGCAAAATACTGAAGCATACATTTTACAGGGATTCATCTGTGGGTGGCGATGTAGCCTTTATGGTTTATTTCTACCTCATTGCTTACCAAATAATGATACTGTTGTCAGCTAAGTTATTGGCCATGGAGATAGAAAACATGTTTTCTGATAATATAGGGGGAAATATCCATTGTCTGGTCACTCGATTCAATGCTCCTAGTCGTTATATGATAGTTTCTCCAAATATACTAAATCTTTATGTTACTTCATTTTATAAACAAAATAATCATTAAAAAATTACCAACTAAAAACAACATACAGCTAACCTTGAAATTAAACATTCATGCTTTTGCTTTAAAATCGGCATTTAATAACAACAGTTGTATTTAAAAAGTCTACAACAAATAAAATCTAGTAGTTTTATGAATTACATAGCTTTCTTCCCTCCTCCACCCAGTTGAATCCATAGATGTACAAACTGAAGCAAACAGATTTGATTCGCGTACAAAGATTCTTCTGTCATAAAACAATTTCCATGTAAATTCATTAGCTATTTCATCACAGATACCAAGAGACAAGCATTTCTTTTAGATTATTTGTGAGAACCAAAAGAGTTTTATAGATTATTGTCGAAATATGATGGAGCTTTAGCAATTCTTCTTGTTTTGTTTTGTGTATTTAATAATCGTTTCATGGCACTATAAAGCCGAACGAAGTATTATTTCAACAGCAAAATTAAAGGAAGCAAATTCACAAACAATAACGGTTACAGCAATAAAAATTACGAGAACAACATAATCATTATCAACAACAACAGCGTCCGCTACAGTTACTACTACAAGTAATAGCACTACTATTACAACCACCACCACCACCACCATGATAACACAATAATAACTAATAGAGTTATCGCTGCTAAGAAGAATTCTATCCAAGTTTGTCTGATTCCTTTGATTGTTGAAAATGCTGGTAAGCAAACGTATGAAATACTTTATGTGCGGACGCACGCGGACACAAACAGGCACACGCACGCACACACTCACACACACACACACGTGCGCGCGCGTGTGTCAATCCAAATAAATAGCGCATACTCCCAAATAATAAACTTGTATCTCTATGCACAAATATAAATATATCTTTTTTTATGAATGTATACACACACGCACACGCACTTTTATCTATGTATCTATCCTATCATATTTCTACCTATCTATTCATCTATCTATCTATCTTCCTATATATATATATATATATATATATATATATATATATATATATATATATATATATATATATATATATATATATATATATATATATATATATATATATATATATATATATATATATATATATATATATATATATATATATATATATATATATATGTATATATATATGTACACACATATATGCATATATATATACCAGTGGCGTGCGGTGACTCCCGGGGTTGGGCATGCAATGAATTTCTCCCCACCCCCACGGCAATTTTTCAGTAAATAAATTTTCGTATTCCTACAATTTACATATGGGAGATTCTGAATATGCAATCATCCCCGTATGACCTAGAATAAGCAGGGAATAAAAAATGGCTCTGTAAAGATGAGCCTGAAATAAGTGTATTGTTTGTATTTCTCTCTCTCTCTCTTCGAAACGTCAGTACTTTCCCATCCTCACTCTCCCTTAAAAAGTCTAAAAATCATAAGTGAAATGTAATAAAGATGAAATTGGATTCTGTTAATATTTTTGCATATTCGGAATCTTTGTTAAAGGTAGGAATCAGAAAATTTTTTTTCACAAAATTCGTTTTTCAAAGTGGTGCGATTCTGCATTGGTTGAGCTGAATCAAATTGAAATGATTTAATTAAGAGAACACATTTAGTTACATTATATGGCCATGCTTTAAGATCGTTACGCCCTGGAAGACAAGTCAGGTGTTTTATCATGCTACCTGTCAATTCTGGGAAAATTATCGATACTCAAGCAGACTGTTCTGAGACTTACTGAACTCCGTATATTAAAAGACTACGTCTCACGCACACACATTGAAAATACACTCATATACATGAATACACACACAATGAAAGAGAGTGAAAATTCAACATTATAAAAAGCCGCCCAAAACTGTTGTGTCAGAAGTCAACATTTCTGAGATTGAAACAAGACATTTACGGCCGTAAATAGACTACACCCAGCAGCACAGAAAAGAAAACCTATGTAGGTTAGGCGTGACGAAGAAGTCGAACCATTTCTCCTGCCAAACAATACTGATGTAAGATGGTCGAACCTTACATTATAACAAACACTAACCAAAACCTGTAATATATGCCCTTTAAGATATTAATTTTTGTTTAAGGTTCTAAAATGTTATTTACCTCATTTATAAATTAATTCAATTCTTCGATCTTCCTGGGCAAATATATCTATCACATTTTCATAGAAATCTTCTCTTTTCATCAATTGTTGTAATAAATCTTTTTCAATTGACATTAGTGCTAACCCAGACATTCTTCTTTCTCCTGTCGCATTTCTTTGGTATGTTTTGATTCTACTTAATGCAGAAAAGGATCGCTCTACAGAAACAGTGGTAGACGGAATTGTCAAAATCAACTTGCACAGATTGAAGAGTTCTGGCATAGCTTCAACAAGGTCACTGCTGTAAATGTAACTCATTAAATGACTTAACTTCGCTTTTTAAATCTTTCATTCAATACGTCACATTGAGCTCACTTTGTAATCGAATTACATCAAAAAATCTGCCATAAGTGATTTTTAAAGAATGTATAGAGTCCACAGGAAATTGTTTGCAATATTCATCAACTTTGTTGAAATTCAAAAGTTCCATGAATTTAAACTCTTCTAAGGATGAATATCGTGCTTTTATTTGGTCAACTACTGTACTGATAATTTTGTTACAATGCATTCTAATAATGTCGTTGAGGCTCAATAGATATATTTTTGGATCTCTGAATTCCGATTCCTGCATCGACTAAATATTTTTCCCCTAATATATCATAAAAGATTGAAAAATTATCAAGTTTGTTTTCGAGTACAGTTCTAGTTTTATCTATTTGCTCTTTACAATACGCTATGTCATGACTTTTACTCTGGATATTAAATAAGACGTCAGTAAAAGAAAAAATGTCACTGAATACTTCTAACAAAAATAAGAAATCACTGGTTTGACAGACCATTGAAGATAGAAGCTGTATCTAGATGACTTTCCATTCCTTTGTCATATTTACTGATTAAAAATACGAGTTCTTTGGTCACCCACCGTTTATAATTAATTGTTTTCCATCGAAGTCTCTTTTCGAAAAACAATTTCTCAAAATATCGTTTATAACACACATTTCACTCATTTGGAAAAAAGTAACACACGTGTAAGCATCTGCGTATATTGTAAGTAAATTTCAAAAAAACAAAAACGGAAAAATGATGTTAGTCAAATTAAATATTTTTGTTTTCAGAACACTCCAAAAATATAATAGTGCAAACAGATGTTTTGGATAAAAGATTCAAACTTACCGCCAGGCTGTTCCAAGAATTATGGCTAATTATAGCAGTTCTTGAGAACTGCTCTTGTTCCGGTCAAAACAAAACGTAGAACCAGCTAACAAAGAGATAGAGAGGTGGGGGTCATGCTATTATCAGAAAGCATTACTTCCTATGATAAATTTGTGGAATCACTGACGGAGAGAGGAAGGGGTACAAAATATATATGTTATCGGTCTTAGCATATCTTTTGACAGGTCACTAAGAGAGAGAGAGAGGGGGGGAAGGAAGGAAGGACAGACTAACATAGATAGGGAGGTAGGGAGTGTCTATAGGCTGGATTCTCAATGCATACCTTCTCAAAGCTTTTACTAGTCACTGAGAGAGGGGAAGGGGAGACAGAATATTTCGAAAACTGGACAGATTATTTTTTGCAAGAAAGTAACTATTTTATCTAATTTTCCGATTATATAACAGAGCATGCGGCTTATAGCTTGCAAGTCTGAGAGTTCACGTCACTGATATATACATATATATCCATCCGCCCATCTATCTATCTATCTATCTATCTATCTATCTGTCTATCTATCTATCTATCTCTGGAACTTCATTGACGACGGTGAACAGGTGTAGGCGCCGTTTGTGAGGCATGCCTTCCCGCAGCTCGTCTCACTCACCGAACTGCAAACATGGATCAAAAAGAGACCGAAACTGGGCGATTGGCACCGCGAGTGTCACCAAGCTCTACAACAGCTCTGCCGTCCGGGATCAAACTTGTGCAACTTACAAACGACCAATGCGTTCTATAGAGGACTAGTGGAGGGGAGGTCTGACGACACTCTCGGGGCAAACCTGGTTGTCGACGAGAAATTCCTAACCCGCCTTTTCAACACGACGTTCGGGCCGGGGCCTATGGATAATTTCCAGAGATCCCTGGCTTGGCAATGCTATCGAGACGCATTACCAGTTCGAGAGAAGATCTACAGACACGGTTCGAAAACCACCGGACCGAACAACCCGAGATGCGGTCAGAGCGAGGAAACCGTTCTGCACGCACTCGTGCAGTGTCCAGATATTTCAGAGCTGTGGACCTTCGTCGAACGGCTGTTGTCGCGTGTGGGACGAGCCCACTTATCAGCCGAGTCTATCGTGAATATTGTTCCGCCACCTTCCTTTAAACGGGAAGGAAAAACGGTTTTTGTAACACTGATAGCTATGGCAAAATAATGCGTGTGGTGGACGCGTTTGAAAGGTCTACAAACAAACACTTTCCTCTCTGGTCAGTCCCTCGTCAACTTTTTCAAGTACCACTTGAAAAGGAGGATGAGGATAGAGAGGAAAGTGTTGTCGAATGAAAGTTTCAATAAAAAATGGGTAAATGTGGCAAGAATGGTAAGAATGAAAGACGACACCATTTTAAGCATAGACTTGTAACAAATAGAGACAAAAAGAGAGAAGGTACTTACTTTCATGTACCTTTTAGAAAAAAAACCTGAGGTGAGCGTGGTCTTTTCCGTAGGCTTTTCTCTCCACGGATAAACCTAATCTGTTCCCCGTTTTTTACATCGACTGTGATACACGATCTCTATTGATCGCCCCTCCCCCCCCACGTTTTTTTTTCTTCCCGCGATCCCTTTTGATCGAAATTATCCCCCCCCCCCCAAGAAAAGCTCTACTTTGTAATTTGTCCATTTTCTGTATTTAGCCCTTGTGTGGCTATAATAAAAAGATATCTATATCTATATCTATCTATCTATCTATATATATATATATATATATATATATATATATATATATATATATA